>NC_091237.1:20851915-21151915 GCF_040958095.1 Procambarus clarkii | reverse complement strand
TTCCCCCTCCCCTTCCACCACCAGGGTGACAACGTGTCTCCTGACATTTTCAAATATTCACAACATTCATGACGAAAAAGCCTCATGAATTTGGTAAGTTCTTTAGTCTCTCTCTCTCTCTCTCTCTCTCTCTCTCTCTCTCTCTCTCTCTCTCTCTCTCTCTCTCTCTCTCTCTCTCTCTCTCACTCACTCACTCACTCACTCACTCTCTCTCTCTCTCACTCTCTCTCTCTCACTCTCTCTCTCTCACTCTCTCTCTCTCTCTCTCTCTTAAGACGTTTTAAACAATTTAATATATCAGAAGTGAAGGCGAATAAGAGTCTTGTTTGTGATCCGTGAGCGATTTCTGGACCATGGTTCAAGTCCCACTTTTATCTAAAATTGTTAGTAATGTGTTGAGAAGTTCAATTTCGAAGAGCAATTACCGAATAAAGAAAATAATCAATACAAAATACAAGTGGGCAATGAGAGAGAAGAGACAGTGATAGAGGAAGACTGAAATCAGCCCATTAATGACTATAGAATAACTTAGAAGTATATTTGATGAAGCTCCAATTTATATTAAATATGTATACTTTAGTACTCAACACAATTCAGGAATACAGTAAATTCTTAGTTTACAAATACACCGAGAAACGGTATACACCATTCGAGCCTATACACCTGTTGATTAAGGGTTGAGAGGTGGGACCCAAGAACGGTTGCTCATTCCCTGTAAATACAACCAGACCAGTACATACATCTCAGTATGCTTCTCGGTGTATATTTTCCTGCCGGGGATATCCATTCATGGAGATACGACAACCTTACCTTGGGGGACACCACGACACTACGTAAATATGGTTGATATGCAAAAAAGTCAAGAAATAATGAATATATATATATATATATATATATATATATATATATATATATATATATATATATATATATATATATATATATATATATATATATATATATATATATATATATATATATAAAAGCAGGAGCGTTGAAGGGATAACAAAAGCCAGTCTCCCAGGTGCGTCTCCGCCGATCTGACCAAGTCCTGCCCCCACATGAGCAAAACTATGTAACACATAGAGAACGTGATACCCAAAGTCGTATATACAGAAATAAAAGTACATGCGCAAAAACAATGGAAGGAGAGAATGCGCAGGGCGAATAAGAGAGAGAGAGAGAGAGAGAGAGAGAGAGAGAGAGAGAGAGAGAGAGAGAGAGAGAGAGAGAGAGAGAGAGAGAGAGAGAGAGAGAGAGAGAGAGAGAGAGAGAGAGAGAGAGAGAGAGAGAGAGAGAGAGAGAGAGAGAGAGACTTTCCTACACGTCTACTCATAATCTCCTCCCACCAAATATCGCCATTATATTCGCCTTTGTCGCTATTGGGCAACTTGTGCTCTTATGAAAGATGGGAACACCGGATTCCACCAATGGCAGCGCAAGAGTATATTAATATGATGACGTCAGCGGACAATCATATTACATCAGAGGAGGACCCGCGAGACTCTCCATGGCCTGGAAAATGACGCTAACATTTTCTTTCATCTTCACAACGTATCCTAAAATATCCGTCGAGTTACTCTTAGAGTTTTCTTGTGCAACACAAGAACGAATAGAACATGACACGAGGAGAAAATTCTGTTCTTAAAGTTCTGCGCGGCAACCGTCCCTAGTGGCCTATATGAAGGATAGATCATAACTCGGGCGCTGATTGGCTAGAGTTATGACGCCGCACCTGACGCCGCGCTCCCATTGGTCAGCCCAGCGGCCCCCTCCGAACTCCCTCGCGTGTTATTGACTTGGGATCAATTTGTTGTGGGTTTGTCCGTTTCCTTTGCTCTTGCATCAAATAATAAATTATAAAAGCACGTGCTGTTTTCACTGCGCGGTAAATGCTCCCTTCTTGACTGACATTTGATCTGGGGCAATGCTTCTCTCCCTCCAAAAACTACTATGACTTAATCATTAGTTCGGGAACTTTTGCTGAAATCTAGTCTCGAGTCGAGAGTAATTAAGCGATATTCAACTCCAACTTTGGGACAAAAAGACACACACAAAAAAAGATGACACTGAAATCAGATGCCGTCGCAGGAATTATCAAACACGTATTTCAATGCTTCTTTATAACAAAAGACAGAAAACACTCCAAACGCTGATCAACAATTTAATATTTAAATACGTGTTTACAAGTCTACATTTTCTGTAATTGTTTACAAGTCAACATTTTATATAACTGTTTTCAAGTGTACATCTATATTCATAAGAGAGAATTTGTGTGTCTGTCTAAAGTTGGAAACAAGAGGCCAAGGGAAAAGCCTCACCCAAATTTGCAGGACGAATGGTCTGCGGTACGGGACAGACATATGCATACCTTGACTAGCCTACGTTAAATGTTTTAAGCAATACAGGGTATTAGCATCCCAGGTGATTGGCATGATGTCAAAAGTGAAATATATTGTGTGATTCCCCTAGAGATTTTATTGATCATAATAATATATTTCTGTCTGCTTTTTAATACATTTTATGAGAGAAGGGATAAAGGGGGAAGCAGGAGATCAAGGGGAAGATGGGGTGAAGGGTGGGGAAGAAGGGGGAGAGTGAAGAGTAGGGAAGAGACCCGGGTGCAGCCGGCAACCCTTTCTATGTAAATGGAAAAGTATGTCTGTTCGAGGTTGAAGGAGAGAGAGGGGGATGTTAGGGAGATGGGGTGACGACAAAGGGGGAGGGAAGAAAAGGGGGTGGGAGGGAGAGAGAGAGATAGACAATCCCGGGCACCGCCAGGACCCTTCCTATTTTTTTATAATTGTTTACAAGTCCACATTTTTTATAATTGTGAACAAAATCCAAATTTTTTATAATTGTGAACAAAATTTAAATTTTGTATAATTGTGAACAAAATCCACATTTTTAGTATAATTGTTTACAAGTGCACACTTTCTATTATTGTTTACAAAGTATAGAAAATGAGACGTGAGTGACCAATCAAGCAATAAAAAATATATTACGACTGAGGACGCAAAAGAAATAATGTCAAACATACATTCTTCATCAAGCGAGCTTCCAGAGAGGGAGTGTTTGAAAATTTTACATAAAATATCATTGGCATTGGGTTTCCTTATTATGCAAAGGTTAGCGTATTGATGAACCGGAGGACTTAAATGTTAGATCAAAGTTCACCTTCCTGGCTTCCTGTTAAGTTAATTATGAGTCGTGTCATCACTTTGGCAGCTTCATATTGGAGAGGCTGGTGATGCTTTTATTGTGTTTAAGCACTGATTGTGTGTATACTTGCGTTAACCTGTTTGCGCTTTATCTTTATCTCTACGTGTTTTACCTACTCTCCGTCTGTCTCTCTCTCTCTATCTTATATCAGTTCACCACAATTCACAGTCACCTTGACACAATCTCACCATCTTTGTATCATCATCTCACCATCGCTGCAGCATTATATTCACCTCACCATCACTAACATGAGGGAATGGTGAGGGAACACTCGTCTGGTCAGGGAGGTGGTGTTAGGGAGAAGAGTGGCGGGAGTGAGGGAGATAGGCCCAGGGGGTGAGGGGTTGGGGCGCGCTGAGTGAGGGAGGGAATGGTCAGCGCAGACGGGTGGAGGGGTGGGAGTATATGAGAGGGAGGGGTGATGGGTGGGGAGGGAGGGGTCGCGTGTCCAGGGCACGGGGGGAGACATGAGGGGGGGGGGAGAAGAGAGGCGTATCATCAATCAATAACATCTTGGAAGACAACAAGGTCGCATTTGGCACCATGGCGACCTTCGATATTAACACCATCACCACCTTCCCTCCATCCCTATAAACCCCTGTCTGATGGACTCTCAAATATTGACGTATTTCGAGGCCAGGGTTTTGAAATTGAGAGAGAAAATAGATCAAAATGTGATGATTGCAACGTTGTCTCCATCCCTCCGCCTCTCTCCCTCTCTCTCCCTCTCCCTCCCTCCCTCACCCGTGGACTTCCTTCTGACCACACCCACCACCCCCTCCCCCCGCCCCCCACCTGCAACACCGGCCGCCCACACCACCCAGAGACCAGTGATCCATCATCGTTGTGTACTCGCCTGAATGTGCTTGCAGAGGTCGAACGCTAACTCCTGAGACCCGATTACTAGCTGTTGGTTGTTGTAATATCCGCCCTCGCAGCTGATAAGTTGCGTTTTGTACGTTATGGCAATCAACGTTACATATGATGCCTTCTATGATAAGTAACGGCTCACAAGAATCTACGTTTTCCATGCATCGGACTCGTTAGGTGGGTTGCTTGGGTTCGTACGCTTCTGGTAAGTTTAGAAGGTTGCATTTTTAACGGAGTGGGAATCAAGAAAAAGTGGTTTAATAGACTGAGTCCCGATCCTCCTACTTCATCATGTCTACGTTTGATAATACTTATTGAATTGCTTTTTATTACCTCTCTATCTTGTCTATTCCATTTGCTCGCTGATCTTACTGCTGAAAAAGTTCTTCCTAACAGTCCAGTGGCTCGTCTGTACCTCAAGTTGTCAGGTATGTCATGTTCTACTCCTACTTCCTACTGTACATTTTCCCTGTCAACTTTATCCATTTCCAGGAAAAATCTTCTATGTCGTTGTCATATCTCGTATATTCCGTCGCTCTTCAAGAGTGGTGAGGTTCAATTCCCTCAGCCTTTACTCGTAGTTCAATCCTCTCAGTTCTGGTACGAATCTTTTCGCTTACCTCAGGATCCTTTTTTAGCTATGTTTTATGGTTAAAATGAGGCTATATTCTCCAGAATGGGCCTTTCCTACGTTGTGTACATTGAAGGACTCCTTCACTACAATGAAGGACTCCTTCACTACAATGAAGGACTCCTTCACTACAATGAAGGACTCCTTCACTACAATGAAGGACTCCTTCACTACAATGAAGGACTCCTTCCTGTGCGAGTCTCTGGTGCTAGGATAGAGGTTATGTATTCTTAGAGGAACTTCCTCTGTTGCCGTTTCAGGAATTCGCCTTCCTTTTATTTCAGACCTTTCAATGTGTATCCGTGCTCTCTAATTCTAATTGCCATACATTTATCTGGATTAAAATCTAGTAGCCATTTCTTCGACCATACCTGAAACTTATTCAAGTCGGCATTCATATTTCTTCAATCTTCGCGTGTTACGGCATTTTATTAACTTTACAGCATTTGTAAACATTGAACGCATCAACTTTCTCATTCAAGTCGTTTACTTATGTTAAGAATAGAATATTTCATAGTACTGACTCTTGTGGTACTCTACTTGTCCCCGCTATCCACTCCCAGATATCTCATGATAACCCTCTATTTCTTATCAGAGATATGTGCTCTACTATGTGGACCTGCGGGCCAGTCTCAGCAACAGCCTATTTAATCAAACAACCACAAGACATTCCTGGCCCCAGTCCTGGCCTAGGAAGTAGGACAACCCTCGGAATCGACTTCAAGTAAACTCCAGGCAATCCAATTCAACACAATCTCAAACCTGCTTGGTTCTCTAGTTTGCCAGTGAGGGTTCAAGTAACCATCACGGGTAGAAAGTAGCAAATGTGTCTGAGACCGCTGGTGCGCTGTTAGAGCTCCTTATAGCCTCGCACAGTTCCCTCTTAAGTTCTTCATCATCTGTATATTGATGACACTTGTTTCCTTGTTGAAGTCTGTCAGGAAGAGAATGTCATTTATCCTTGAGGCATGCTGGTTGAAACCACTCGTCAACGTCTCTTATCATTACTCTCTATTTCCTGTGAGACAAGTATCGTCTTACCACTCCCAATACTTTTCATTAAAGTCATGCTGGTGCTTTGAGACACATAACTCGTTTCTTAAGTGTTTTGTGAGTCATTTTATTACGAGCCTCGTAAGTAGCTTGCAGGGAAAGTTTTTTAATGACACTCATGTGTGTGTCTCCCATCTTTACTTGTGCATGAAGTCCACATCTCCTGTCTTTCACAGTTCTGGGAATTTATTTGTTTGTAGCTAAGGGTTGGCGAGCCTTGAGAGTCAGAAGCTCACGACTCTAATTTCCGTCTATTCCTGAATACCATCTTGTCCAAGAGCCTTTATTCTGTGCAGCTCCTTCAAATGTCTCCTCCTGATTTCTGTCGCTACCTTCGGATAGGGTGAGTTCCATCAGATCGACGGAACTCTGACTACGTTTTAAATGCTTTCTGATATGTTTTATTTAGGTCTTCATATGGTCTTTGTCGTTTTCTGTATAAGTACTCTCTCTGTTCTTCAGTATCATTACCTATTCGCTCACCCTTAATGCCCATCTTATGTGGCAATGTAATTGATTGAGTTTGACAATTGTCATGATTGTTATCAAATTTTCACATTGCTTCTTAAATTCCTTATCTTACGTGTTCATTCCCCTTTCATTTATTGCTGTTTTTTTTTCTTTAATTCTCTTATCTCTGTATCATTATTATGGTCCAGGACGGACCGAAACGTCGTCACTTCTGTTAGTTTCAGGTATATGGGAATGGGAGTTTAATTCTCAGCGCCGTTATTGTGACCTACTGCCTGCATCTCTCTCATTATTTATAGCTCCTTTACCTTTGTACGCACCTCTTACCAAACGTCTGGAACCCTGCAGGTTACCCTACTGGTGCCACGGTAAGGGTAAGTGGATGGCAGTTTAACTTCCATCCACCACAATGCACATTTCCGTGGATTATAACATAAATTATCGTGTGTGTGTGTATATATATATATATATATATATATATATATATATATATATATATATATATATATATATATATATATATATATATATATATATATATATATATATATATATGCGAACAAGCCTGAATGGTCCCCAGGACAATATGCAACTGAAAACTCACACCCCAGAAGTGACTCGAACCCATACTCCCAGAAGCAACGCAACTGGTATGTACAAGACGCCTTAATCCACTTGACCATCACGACCGGACAAAATGAGGTGATAGCCTCATCGTTTCTTCTGGGAGTATGGGTTCGAGTCACTTCTGGGGTGTGAGTTTTCAGTTATATATATATATATATATATATATATATATATATATATATATATATATATATATATATATATATATATATATATATATATATATATATATATATATATATATATATTGCTTTTAAGGGGGGGGGGAGGTATTCTCCCTGTACCCATCCTGCTCTGAAGCTCCCAGAATCCACACAAAAATCAGGTTGGCTGTGGAGAGGGAGCGAACGTTGCAAGCTCTTCTCTTCCACTACATCCATTGCTACGATGGCCGCCTCTGCAACCCCCCTCTGAGTTCCGCACCATTCCCTCTGCAACTGCCCACCAGCCTACCCACTGGGCTACCCATCCCCCTTCCTCCCTTCATCTCCCTTAAAAACTTCGCTTCTGCCTACACCTTGCCATTGAAACGTGACCAATACCGCTGACTCCCGCAGTTGCAAAATGCCAGAGTATTTTCTGAGTTTCTATAACAGGTAATACTGTTTTTGGTTGGTAAGGGACGGGATGGATGGATGTTTTGATTGTTTATCTGGAGTGTGTGTTTTATCTTGGGGGTAATGGTGTTTGTATTGGGTTTGTGACGGGTGAATGTGGTGGTGGTGGTGATGGGAGTTGTGGTGGTGGTGATGGTAGTTGTGGTGGTGGTGATGGTAGTTGTGGTGGTGATGGTGTATGGCAACACAGTACCAGTGCTATTATTGACACGTGTTGACACAGCCACTATGTGCTCTTATCATAATTAATGTTTGTACGATTTTTCATAGACCTAATTACCGCTATTTATTGTCATCACGTAATTACCACACCACCGCATCACGTAGCTACCACAACCTCACATAACTACCACACCATCGCCCCCCATCACCAAACTACAGGGTGAAGTGAACAACCACGACACCACCAACGAGGCCGGTCTCGTAGTTACACGAAATCAAGAACGTGATGAACGAACTGGAACTAACGACGCTAAAAATAGGAGAAAACGCGACGGAAAACCGGAGATTTGACGGTGGGACTAAACAAAAACTGCCATGAATAACAACAGCAGGATGGAAGGTAGACTGATTGGGCATGGATATATAGATCCATACTCAGTGGGCATGGATAGAGATGGAAGCTAGCCTCAGTGGGCATAGTGGCGACGCTGGTCTTCCACCTACTTTTCGGAACACTCCTTCAGCATAAGAGTAGAGTGAAGCATATAAAGTAGACAGCGGAAAAATAGATGCCAACTCCATTCACAATTTCCAAAGTAGATATGATTGTAGATGCTCTGGTTGGGAGTCGTAAAGGCGGGGTGCGGGAATATTCGTACATGTTCGTGCCAACATGCACGGATACGTACAGTAGAGACGAATTGTCATGGCAGCGATGACACAGGTGTCATGACAGCGTTGACACATGTGTCATGGCAGCGTTTACACAGGTGTCATGGCAGCGTTTACACAGGTGTCATGGCAGCGTTGATACGAGTTACTGCAGTCATTTAGAGTGCTCAAGTGCAGCGTCAATGGCACATCGGGTTAACAAATTGGGAAGAGGGGAAAGAGTGAACAAATTGGGAATAGGGAAAAGAGTGAACAAATTGGGAAGAAGGAAAAGAGTGAACAAATTGGGAAGAGGGGGAAAGAATAAAGAGATGATAAAGAGGGGAGAGTGGTATCTGTTCCACCACTTTATTGCTCTATGATATGTTCCTCTGCTGCTGTTTCCTTCTTTATTTTGTTCATCTTAATGCCTGGTTCTCCAGCAGTTCTTGCTGAGCCTCATCTCCACCTGCTGTAGTCCTCCTTGCTCCTCCTCTGATCCAGTTCCTCCTCCTGCTGCTACTCCTCCAGCAGTGCGGCTGAGGACATCGCTGCCATGGTCAGTCCGCGGGGTCCTCCCACCTTCCCGGCCACTAATCTTCGCGACGCGCCAAATCCCGCCCTCCAGCGCTGCTCTGGGCTATATCCTTCCACCCAACCATATATCCATCCCTCCCGTTTTGGCGTCGCGAATTCCTCCCTGGTATATATATTCCCGGCCCTCGATATGCGGTATCATACAGAGGAGAAATTGCTGGCTCCAGATGTCGTTTATTTTGTTTCGTGGAGGAGGTAGGAGGAGACGGAGGCCAAGAAAGTTTGGACGAGGCAAAAGCTGCAATGGTTAGAATTTCAACTGAGAGACCGACCGAATCAATTTACTGAAAATGTGCTCCTGACACGCGTCCCTGAATCAAAGATGGGCTCTCTGCTGGTGGACGGCCACTGGTCCGTCCACCAGTGTGGTGTGTTAGTGGTGGTGTGGTAGTGGTGGTGTGGTAGTGGTGGTGTGTTAGTGGTGGTGTGGTGGTAGTGTTAGTGGTGTTGTAGTGGTGGTGTTAGTAGTGGTGGTGTGGTAGTGGTGGTGTGGTAGTGGTGGTGTGGTAGTGGTGGTGTTAGTAGTGGTGGTGTGTTAGTGGTGGTGTGGTAGTGGTGGTGTGTTAGTGGTGGTGTGGTAGTGGTGGTGTGGTAGTGGTGGTGTGTTAGTGGTGGTGTGGTAGTGGTGGTGTGGTAGTGGTGGTGTGTTAGTGGTGGTGTGTTAGTGGTGGTGTGTTAGTGGTGGTGTGGTAGTGGTGGTGTGGTAGTGGTGTGGTAGTGGTGGTGTGTTAGTGGTGGTGTGTTAGTGGTGGTGTGGTAGTGGTGGTGTGGTAGTGGTGTGGTAGTGGTGGTGTGTTAGTGGTGGTGTGGTGGTAGTGGTGTGGTAGTGGTGGTGTGGTAGTGGTGGTGTGGTAGTGGTGGTGTGGTGGTAGTGGTGTTGTAGTGGTGGTGTGGTGCCAAGTCGTGAGATGTACTTACCTATCACTGATTACCTGGAAGTGAGGTCTAGCTCTTTATACCTCGCCTACTGGCCTTGTTATAGCCGTTACGTTATTATTTAACTATTTTGGCGTTCGAATTCTTTGTTAAGTCTGGCCTTCAAGTTATGGATGGAGGTGGCTTCCACAACTTCTTCTTTCAGTGCATTCCACGTGCTGACCAAGGGGTATACTGACACATTGCCTAGTTCCATACATTAATGTGTCTTCACTGTATTCTTAACAAATTTCAATGCTACTGCTTTCGGGTCTTTGATTTTTTTTAGGAGAGTAAAACATTCAGCTGACATTCATGTCAACATTCATTGTTATTGCTAATTAAACACATAATAATTTAAATTATTGATCTGCAACAGTCTGTTTTTGCAAGCATGTCAACAATATCACGTTTTGAGATTCTAAGATCCAGAGACATTTAATCTCATTTATTTTCCTAAGTAGCCTGGAGTGCACTCTACGCAGCCCGTCCTCCTAAGGTTTCCCAACGTCAAGAAAACGGTCAATTTAAAGTGTCCTCTCCTAACCTACCCTAACCACTTGGACTAGACGGTAGAGCGACGGTCTCGCTTCATGCAAGTCGGCGTTCAATTCCCGACCGTCCAAGTGGTTGGGCACCATTCTTTTCTCCCCGTCCCATCTTTATCCCTTCCAAGTGCTATATAGTCGCAATGGCTTGGAGCTCTCTCCTGAGAGTTCCATTCCCTTTTCCTAATCTACCAGAGGACCCAAAAAACGAGACAGTACGTCGATTTCGCGAGCCGCTTTTCTAGTACGACAATTTTTGGCCGTATGAAACGCATACGAGCGAAAATGACGTTCTTTGTAGAACATGTTGCTCTACGAGTCAATGTCTATATTTCCCTTGTCTTTCTCTTTTAAGAAATTTTGTAGCAATATATATGCCCTCAAGTTAAGTTTGAGTCGTACTTATCCAGTCATTGACACACTTCGTTGCTGTATGGCCGAGAGAACATTGTTTAAATATGTTACAAGCGCATTCGGTCCATCTCTCACCTTCTTCTAGAGAGCTGTCGGTATACCACTGATACACATCGTTACCCAGAACCTGAGCACTCTCAGTGATCTTTTCAGTGTTGTCTGTTGTAATAACAGAGCGTATAGACTATCTTGGGTGCATTTACGATATCTACAGATAGGTCCCAGTTATCCCATGGATTAATTGTCCATTAATTGGGTCAGGAACATTTTTTATGGAGTATTTGTGAAGGATGGCAATTAGATTAATAATTTAAAAAATACTACTATTAGTAACAATAATCAAAATAATAACAAATAATAGTATTGACACTAGCACTACTACTACTAATAATAATAATAATAATAATAATAATAATATGATGACCATTGACATGTTTACCATTAGTATAGTAATCATCGTGTATCTCAGTTATTGGGGTTTCTCTCATTCGTGGTCCATTTCTCTCCGCATCTCTTTAACTATCTCTTCCTTGCTCTCAACTCCTAAAGAACAATCCATCAGTGGCGAGCCAAAATCATCACTAATTTATGTGTTCGCTTTTATCTGCGCTGTTTTCTGGGAATCAATGGAAAGTGTGGTTAAAACTCTCCCCCGTTCCATGCGCTACAAAAACTGATTAATAGCTTGTTGCAAAGTTTGGGCTTGTGGTTGCAGGGCGTGTTGTTGGGGATGGTGGTTTGGGTGGTGGTGGTGGTACTTGCCTATCAGGAGCCTACGGGGCAGTGAGGTCTAGTTCTTCATGCCCAGCCTACTGGCCTAGTTGTACCTGTTGTGTTATAGTTTAACTATTCTGACGTTCAGATTCTTTGCTGAATATGGCTTTAAAGTTGTGAATGGAGGTGGCTTTCAGAACTTCTTCTTTCATTGCATTCCACTTGTTGACCACACGTACAGGGTACGAGTATTTTCTTATATTCCTTTGTATCGTTTTTGTTTCTAGTTTCCAGCGCTGTCCTCTTGTCCAGCTTTCTCTTTGTCCACCTTGTCGATTCCCTTTAGTATCATCTATGCTGTGATCATATCCCCTATGTTTCTTCTATCCTCTGGGGTTAAGATTTAATTCTAGAAGAATATTCACGTAGCTTAACCCTCTTTAGCTCAGGCACCCATCTTGTTGCAAACCTGCGTACAATTTATATTTATGCTTCCCGGGGTGCGGATTCCAGCCCGGTGATGCATATTCCAGTATTGGTCAAATAAATGTTGTGTATAATGCCTTCAAGGAGACCTGATTTAGGTTTCTAAACGATTTCATATATATTTACCAGCGTCCCATATGCTGCCGATGGCCTGTTTATGTGTATCTCTGGTGTTAAGTGTCGGAATAATATACACTTTGAAGTCGTTATTTTTTCCCGATACCTTCTAGTCTCCTCTCTCCCTTTCCCATCTTCTTTACCTTAAACTTGTTTTGAATGACTTCCAGCAACAATTTGTTTGCATACTCTTGCAGTATGTCAAGGTCTTCTTGTAACTTCCTTCAGTCCACCTCTGTTTTTACATTCCTCCTCAGCTTTGCATCACTTGCAAACATTAATGGTGATGGTAGTAGCACCGGCGGTGGAAGCTGTATCATTTATAATTGTTATTATGACTGCTATTGAATGCAGTAGTTGAGGTTGAGAGGATAGTCGTGGTTGAGAGAATAGTTGAGATTAAGGAATGCTGTGAATACTATTATCGGCGTAAGAGACCTGTTACCAGGACGACAGGTGGAGTAATAAGAAAATAGCTAGGTCTCTACCCTGTCTCAGCCTATAATTACTTCATCTCACCTTACAACATCACCCATCAAGGTAAGGGTGATTAATGCACCAAAAGTTTGTATGTGATTTATGTTATCCCTCTTCTGGTTAAGGATAGAAGACAAACTAAGCGAGCTCTGTCCACTCGAGATGAGTCCTGTTTTTCCCCTTCCACCTTTTTCTACCCATTCCTGTTTTCTCACTCGTCCCTATTCAACACCCCCATCTTCGCCCATTCCTGCACTGTACCTACACTCTTTCCTTCTACTTTGCCTCCGCACTTCCCCAACCTTTCCCACCCATCTTTCACACGTCTTTGCCATTCCGTTTCCATCTCCCATCCCCATTTATTCTCCTTCCTTCTCATCACTTCCCATACTTCCCCATCCCATTTCCTCTTACCCCCATCCTTCTTCTTCCCCCATTCATCTTCCTCTCCATCCATTTTCATATCTCCCCATTCCTCCCCGCATCTCTTCATGCCAACAGGCGTCTGTAACCAACAGACAACAATTCGATCGCTTTGTAAACGTTGCAAATGTCATAACAAACCAGAGCCCAGCTGTTCTACACTGCTCAGAGGGAGGTGAATAATGTATAACTGGTCAATGCGGTGTTCTTCCAGGTGTGTTTCGTGCTGTAGTTGTGACGGTAATGAGACCCTCAGGTGGAAACTGGTGTCTGCTTTAGTTTGTTTCTCTTTCCTTCTGTCTACGCCCCAAATACCCTCCCCCCTTTCCTATGCTTCCTTCTAGTACCACTTCTTCCAGTACCACCTTTCTTGCACCACCCCATTAAGTACCACTCTTTCAGTACCACTCCTTTAAGTACCACCCCATCTAGTACCACGCTTCCAGTACCTCCTCTTGCAGTACTACCTCATCTAGTACCACCCTGTCCAGTACCAACCCTTCCAATCTCCCTATTTTACCTCCCATTCAAATCCTACTCCTGTAACTGTGTAGAGAGTTTGCATAAATTATTTTCTCAACTTGTTGAACCACATAATATCTCCCTTGCCTACCCAGTCACTCTCCCTGAAAATCTTAAACGTCTAGATCAAGTCCTTCATTTCCCTTCTTGTTTTCTGGTTTTGAGATCGAGTTCCCTTCAGCTTTTTCCTATAATTTACCCATTTCCGTTCCGGGATAAGTCTTGTAACAAAGCTGCGCATCTTCTCTAGTTTCGTTCTGCGCTTCTTAACGACTGGATTCCACGCTGGGGATATATAAATGTAGTATACCTTATGTGAGTGGCTTATAGCGCCCTGATGTCCACCTCTCTAGGTTCTCAAACCGTGCCTAATGCTTGCTGACTTCACGTGATGATGTGATAGAAACTTGTAGGTATGTGTCATCCTGACTAACGTAGGTGTTGCTCACACACTGTGTTTCGTAGCCGGCCTTCTGTCACCTGTACTCAGGTTCAATAACCATCTATGGAGCTGTTAAAATGTGTCCTGGTCCACCTGGTGCACTCTGCTGTCCACCTCTGGTCTGAGCAATCTCAGTGGTCATCTGTGAATACCGACGCGCAGAAACCGAATCTCACCATCAGTTAACGAAAGATTAGGAACAGGATGGGAGCCAGTACTGGTCCATGTGGTACGCAGCTCGCTGCTTTTCCCCTGCAAGTCACTAATGGCACCACACTTTCTCGTTCGTATTTCCTTTATTTAGTGCTCTGAAAGTTTCTCAAGGCAGCCCTTCATGCTCGATTAAAAGACGGAGCCCCGGCCTGAATTAGGTGACAACCGCGTCCGTAGCACCAGAACTCATTTACTCAAGCGCGTAACATCAGCGAGTCCGCCAAAATTAATCTCCTCTTTGATACAAAACTCCGGTGTTCATCGTAATCCTCCAAAAAAAGAAGAGGGAGAGAGAGAATGGGGAAGAGAGATGGGGAGAAAATCAATACCCCCGGGGAAAGACCCCTTCAAATAAATAAATACTGAAATGAGAGCAGCCACCCTACTTTGAGAGCCTTTACGGCTCTGGTCAGATGGAAAAACAAAAGAGCATCAGATCCATTATTAGAGTGGCGGGAAGCGCTTCAAGTAGCCACTCGGGCGTCTGGTGTCCTGCCCTCCCGACCCTCCTCCCCATTAATACCAACCAACATCCCACGACCCAAGTACTCCCAGATCTCCTACCGACACCTTCCCGTTCTTGTATCGACAGTCCAAGACGTCCGCCGATCCACGCCATAAAGGGAAAGACGCGCGTTTAGTGTGTGTAGTGAGCTGGGCCGCCGCCAGGACTGTGGAAAACATTTGGCAGGACAAGCAGGCGTATGATCTAATATGTGTGAAGATGAGGAGCCCTTTCGTCTTCCACCCTGAAGCCTATATATTTAGGGGAAACACTAGTCATTCTCTCTCTCTCTCTCTCTCTCTCTCTCTCTCTCTCTCTCTCTCTCTCTCTCTCTCTCTCTCTCTCTCTCTCTCTCTCTCTCTCTCTCACCCGCGTCTCTGTCACTGCCTCTTGTCTAGATAATTGTCCTCTAATTCTGGAATGTTGTGGTTGGTAACCTGAGAACCGATTTGAAATGTAGATACGGCTGCTGTGCATGCTTTCGGATACCTGGCTGTTCGGTTAAGCGAGAGTGCGGATAACAAGTTTACTTTGAGCGCTCGCGTGTGTGAGGTGAAGTGGGGGTCCTTAGGTTGCTCGTCTGCTGGTTTGCTTGTTAACAATAACTGGGGTTTGCTGAGTGGCTGGGCCTCACAGGGAGGGAGGGAGAGGGGACGGAGAGTGATAGAGAGGGAGAGAGAGAGAGAGAGAGACGCTTCCATTTTCTAGTACGACCATTTTTGGCCTTATGTAACGCATACGATCGAAATGCGACGTTCTTTGTAGGATGACAGGTTGCTCAAACATGGCTACAGACATCAGATAGCAAAGTACTCACAACAATTTCTAATTGATTTGAACAAGTCAAACAAATGTCAAACGAGTTTAACACTCTAAATAAAATATTGTATAAGAAACATGGAAGAAAAAGCAAGGAACTGAATGAAAAGGGTACAAGTAATGAGGCAATGAAGGAGATCAATCAGATATCACAGTACTATTGCCTAAAGGGTGGAGGTGTTAAATTTTAAGCCTTCTTTTCTCTGATTCATGCTGAAAAGATCGATCTTTCCAGCATGAATCAGAGCATGTCTCCGTTACTTTGTACAACTCATTGTTGCATCTAAAACATTGCATAGAGGGTTGGGCAATATTTCACTAGAGAACTGCAGGGAATTGCAATCCATCTATGGTTGTTTAGACTGATAAATAATATGAAACACATTTACTAAATTAGATACTTAGGTTAGAAAGTTAGAAGTGTCGAGCTCATTCAGTCACGCGAGACGAGTAAACGGCAGCTTCTTATTATGCAACGCACTTTAATGTTGGACATATAATTTGACAGCATTGATGCAAGCTTCTATTTCCAGTTTATTAACAGTTACAATAGACATATCAACCCTTGCTTGTTCCTCCCCCTCCCCCTCGTACAGGTAGACTGGACCTCCCTCATCAAGTAGGCCTCCAACATCGACGAAATAAGCCACCAGCCTTAAACTAATCCAAACTCCTTCCTCTTATTCCACTTCCTTCCTCTTCTCTCCCTCTCCCCCTCTACTCCCTATCTTCCTCCACCCGTACTAGTCATATAATCACTAAAATAATAGAGCGTGCAAAGATTAATGGCAGTCTTACATAGAGAAGTGAACATGTGGAACAGCTTGCCAGAGAAGGTAATTTAAATATCAGACATGCGTCTGTAAACATTTTGGACATTATACTTTTCATGTAACCTTCACATTGCCATGTTTACCCGAGCATCTGTCCATAAACATGCTCGCTTCACGTCCTTTCTATATCATTAGTCTAATTTTGTGTCTTTCTATGTACGGAGGTAGACGAGGGAAGAGAGAGGAAGACGTGGGATTGGGGTAAATCCTGGCACGTACTGGCTACCTATTCCTCCCTCCCCTTTCTCAAACTCCTCTTCTCTTTCCCATACTTTTCCTTAAATTACTACAACTCTCTCTATTTTGTTAATGATCTCTGAATAAACCGAATAAAAGTTTGCTGTGTAAAACACTATTTTACCTTTATTTATAATTGATATCGCCATTTAATTTAAAACCATCATCTCCATAGGCCTAATTTTATCCCGTGTTGTGGCATAGGACGCTAGTCTATATACATCCACCAGGCCCCTCCACGCCTCGTGTAGGCCTAGCACTTCAAGCATACATACATACATACAGCTGTGCCTACCTCCATTAGCATAATATCAGCTATGGACTCTGCCCAGTCAGCTCAGCCAAGCCATTTACAATCAATGATACATTCAGACTCTATGTCTCAGGCCTGTCGTACCTCGGAGCTTGCCCCAATACACGTCTACACGTAAACAAATGACACTGTAAATAGCCAAATGGCTCCTACGAGGCAGCTATTATGAAAACATTGTTAGAGCACAACTGTTGGCTATATATATATATATATATATATATATATATATATATATATATATATATATATATATATATATATATATATATATATATATATATATATATATATATATATATATATATATATATAGCCAACAGTTGTGCTCTAACAATGTTTTTGTTAGCATATATATATATATATATATATATATATATATATATAATATGTCTATCCTACGCTTGAAACAATAGCGACCCGGCGATTAATGTGGCACCCGGTGTCTCCACCCATAGTTCAGCTCTGTCCTCTTGTCTAACACGTCGCATATTTTTAGTGACTTGATCAAATTCATAAAAATAGGTAAAATATACTTAAACTTTAAAACACCGTAATAGTGACGTTTTCTATGCATCGGGCTCGACTAAGTTAGGTGGGAGGTTTGGGTTCATATGTCTCTGATTATCCAAAACACTTACATTTTTTACGGAGTGGCAAATCGGGAAAATTGGCTGCACTAATATGTGTTGAGGTGTTGTCTAGACCACACACTAGAAGGTGAAGGGACGACGACGTTTCGACTTGATACACAATCGACTTGAGAATGGTCTAGGACGGACCGAAACGTCGTCGCCCCTTCACCTTCTAGTGTGTGGTCTGGTCAACATACTTTAGCCACGTTATTGTGACTCATCGCCTGCATGTGTTGAGGTCATCAGTGGCCACATAGGATCACTTTAGCAAACTCTACCAGTCACCCTAACTACTCTCACACTTTCTCCTACCTTCACTCAACGCTATTCATATAACAGCCTGCTATTATACCTCAGCCTGCTGCTGAGCCCGTCTCACACTGCTGAAACTCTGTCGCTCACTCTCTCACACTTGTGTAACAGTCACCACCACTAAACCCCCCCTCGTAACCCACATTAATAAACTCAAAACCTCTGTAACGCACCTTACCCAACACCCTTCAACCTCTGTAACGACAATCACACTATTCCCAACTACAGGCTAACTCGGTACAGATCCATAGGAGCGAAAACACTAGGAACACCACAGGCACTGTCAGCCCTAGCGGCCCACGTGGTAACAGGCAGACGAGCCAATATTTATGTTCTAATTTCTGGGTTATTGCTTTTGAAAATGATATGATTGCCTGGTTGCATGTTGGCAATGGTGGAGGTTTATGTGGGAGAGTGGTAGATTATGTGGGAGGGTGGTGCAGGTTTATATGGGAGGCTGGTGGAGGTTTACATGGATATGTGGTGGTAGGGAAGAGTGTAGGGTAGGGGATATGGGGAAGAGAAAGAGTGGGAGGGAAGTTGTGGGAGGGAAATAGATGGGAGTAGAAGAAATGAGGGAATAAATTGTTAAATATTCTGAATGTCTGATGGGCACATGGCCAGGAAAATTAAAGTCTAATGGGTACAAGGAAAAGAATATTGATAAATGTATATATTCACATGAATGTATCTATCTCTTCCTCTCTCTCTCTTATTTCTTTCACTCTCTAATATATATATATATATATATATATATATATATGGAGAGAGAGAGAGAGAGAGAGAGAGAGAGAGAGAGAGAGAGAGAGAGAGAGAGAGAGAGAGAGAGAGAGAGAGAGAGAGAGACAGAGACAGAGAGAGAGAGAGAGAGAGAGAGAGAGAGAGAGAGAGAGAGAGAGACAGAGACAGAGACAGAGACAGAGACAGAGAGAGAGAGAGACAGAGAAGTGAGAGAACAGATTTGTGAGGCTGATCATAGGGAGTGTTGGGATGACATCTCCAGCACGCTCCACTAATTGAATATCGTACCTTCTCTCTGCCTGAAAATATTTACCGCCGCTTTAATTGGAAATGCCTTCTGAGCTTTCCGGAAAGCACCCCCGCACATACACATATACACACACACATACACATACACGCACATACACAAATGTACATGCTCTTATACACACACCAACACAATGACGACAAAGAATGCATGCTAAAAGTGAGGAGCCTCGAACAAAGGGATATAATTGGAAACTGGAGACACAGGTAAGTCATAAAGATCATTTTTTCTGTGTAAACGTAGCAAATAATTAATCGAGACTTTAAAAAGTTGTTCAGGATAACTCAATATACAATTTTAAGTGACACTACGGCATGAAAGTAAGAGAATGGAGTGACTGCAAGCTAATCTATTTTCAGGCTATGCTCGTCCAAGCTGAGTTTGTCTTGTTTATGCTCGTCCAAGCGATGCTTGTCGAATGACGTATTTATAAATCTGAACAAACTGTGAACTCAAAAACGTTTTTTTATTAAATATATTACAATATCATAAATACATATTTTATGTATAGTAACTCGTAGGGTAAGTTAGGGAAGTCGTAGAGTTAGTTAGGTAAGTCGTAGGGTAAGTTAGGTAAGTCCTAGGGTAGGTTAGGTTAGTCCTAAGGTAAGATAGGTTATTCCTAGGGTAAGTTAAGTTAGTCCTATGTTAGGTTAGGTTATGCCATGGGTGGTTAGGTAAATCCAAGGATAGGTCAGGTTAACCCTAGGGTAAGTTAGGTTAGTCCTAGGGTAGGTTAGGTAAATCCTAGGGTAGGTTAGGTTAGTCCTAGGGTAAGTTAGGTAAGGCATTTTTGGTTCTTTTGGTAACTATTTATATTTAGAGTGAGTGAAGAGTTTTGAGAGGTGCGCTTCGAATACTGTATATATAAAGAGAGCGGCGCACTTGTTTGATGATAGTTCTAATGTAATCTGGCGCGAGTCAGGCATCTCTCATCATAAACATGTTCAAATGCTCATTAATCCAACCACCAAACCACTGGTTTATGAACAAAAAGACACTATACATGACCCAACGCTAGTTATGTTTGAACTTTTCTTGAACAGTTCTTCACTTTTCTTCCAGCGTTCGAATCCCATACCTTTTAACGCTACTACTAGGTATAACCCTTATACGCCTTAACCACAATACTACTCCCTAATACTTTCAGTATACTCCCGCGGGAGTATACTATAGCCACCACAATACCTTAGTGTCATTTTTTTCAATACGGGCTCACCATAGCCCGTGCTACTTGGAACTTTTTGTTCCAGGTAGCGAATCTTTAACAACAACAACAACCTTAGAGTCCAACTAGTAAGTTTACTTTAATTCGGTACACTGTCCAAGACGAAAGTAATATTTCAGTTTACAAAACAAGAAGCAGGGTAGACCTCTCTGTGCCAAAAACCCAATCAATCAAGCAATCAATCAAGTTTCAATCAATTGAAACAATCAAGCACTACTAGGTAAACAAATGAACTAGCAACCAAGAAACCAATTTCAATCATTCATTTAGCTAATGATGCATGCATGCATTCATCCGTATATTCACCCACTTACCCATCAACTTGCCAATTATTAAATTCAAGCCAACATCCATTATCCACTCACCCATCCATCCGGTTGACCCATGCATCCATTCACTCACCGGTGCGTAAGCCCTTCTGTCTAATTCCGTCTTGCGTCTGTTAAGGGATGTATTAATTCCATTATGGGCCGCTTGCTCGGTCCATTAATATGCGCATCAGATCAATGGGTAATTACATTCCGCTGTATAGGGTAGGGTGAGAGGAGGGCCAGAGGGAGAGGGAGGAAGAGAGGAGGAGGAAGAGGAGGAGGAGGTGGTGATGGTAGCTCAAGGATGGAGAGGTGGTTTAAGGAGTAGAAGGAGGGAGGTGGAGTTTTGAAGAGAAGGTAGATGAGCAGTAAGGAAAATATGAAGGAGTAAAAAGAATAATATGAAGGAAAAAGATAATGAAAGACGGGCGAAAGAGAAAAAAACGCTCAAAAATGGGTAAAGAATGACAAAGGAAGGAAAGGGAGAACAAAATATTGCATTAAAGATGTTGTAAGAAGGGCATGGATGAAAGTGGAAGAAGAAAAAAAGGTGATGCAGGGAAGAAATGGAAAGACGCATGAGAAGATTAACAGATATGAAACCTGGAACAGAGGAAAAGCAAACGGCAAGAAGAAAAGAAAATAGGGAATGGAGAAATGGAAGAGAATAGTGAATGGAGTAATGTACAGCACTAAAAAAAAAGAAACAGAGGGAATATGATCACAATATACAATATACTGAGAGGAATAGACAAGGTGGATAAGAACAGCCTGTTTAAACTGAAAGTTTGACGAGATGACATTAGTGGAAGTTGGTAACGCAAATGAGTCAAGTAACGCAAGGAAATATTCGTACCTTTTACGGGTGGTCATCAAGTGGAATGCCCTGAAAGAGGAAGTTATGGAAGCCACCTCCATCCACAACTCTAAATCCAGACTCGACAAAGTCTGAACGCCTTTGAATAGTTAGATAAGAACGCAACAGGTGGACAAGGCCAGTAGCCGGGGGCATAAAGAGCTAGACCTCACTCCTCCGTAGCCACGGTTAGGTAATAACTGAGAAGTACCACAATCTCCAACATTATCACCATCAACACCCGCAACACCTCCCTCACCCACCATCACAAACACCACCACTCGCGGCCCTCCCCGGGTAGGGGCAACAGAGCTGTGTTGACGCTGAATCAACATGAATATTTGATTGTTATGAGGTGTGGGGGGGGGGGGGGAGCGCCCCCTTGCTACCTCCCTCACATTACCATCGGTGAATTATGAGGTGAGGAGGTGGGGGCCCTGGGACGCCCCTCACTACCTGCCTCACACCTCCCCCATGTGACACATGCAGGTGTTAAAGCAGAAGGAGGAGGAGGATGAGGAGATGGAGTAGAAATGAATAAAATAGAATAAGCGGAGACAGGAGGAAGAGGAGAGGTAAGTCTTAGAAGATAAGTACTGCCAGAAGATGGGAGAAGTGGAGACATACAAGAAATATGTCTACCAGGTCTACTGTTTTTGTGTCTGTAAATTTTATCTTACTCTCTGTGTGCCTTCTCTATCCATCTCTCGTCTTGCAGACAAGTGGGAGAGGTTGCAACGAAAGACATACTTAGAGAGAAGGTCAACTTTTAAGAGAAGGAGAACTGATTTATGCTTCGACCTCTCTTCTTCCCTATATTTTAGTTCTATTTCTTATCCCTTCATTCTTGTCTCCCTTCAACCATTCTTTCTCTTTTCTCACTTATGTCCACTCGTTTATTCTCATCTCTCTCTAACCTTACTTTCTTTTTTCTTTCATTCCCCCTGCACACTTACTCTTTCCTACGTCACTGCTGCTACTCCTCATCTCCCCCCCCCCCCCTTGAGCACACCTGACTCCACACTCCTCTCACCCGAATTCAGATTCCTTTTTCCCAAAATTCTCACACTTGACACTCCACCACCTTACGCCTTTACCCCATGACTCACTCCACTCTTCCTCCGCTCCACTAACTACCCCCTTCCCTGTTTCCTCCCCACTCTCACACCTGACTCCCATTCCTCTTCCCTTCTCCATCAGCCACCGTGAAACTTACCGAACGAAATCAATTTGTGGAATATCCACAAAATGATCGAAATATGAACCCAAACACCGCCTCCTCACGCACACACACACACACACACACACACACACACACACACACACACACACACACACACACACACACACATCGCGCCATCATGGAGCCCCCACCTGAAGAAACACATAAAGAAACT
The DNA here is from genome assembly GCF_040958095.1 of Procambarus clarkii. Classification (NCBI taxonomy): domain Eukaryota; kingdom Metazoa; phylum Arthropoda; class Malacostraca; order Decapoda; family Cambaridae; genus Procambarus; species Procambarus clarkii. Next base: position 21,129,252 of record NC_091237.1, on the reverse strand, counting down.
GGAGAAGGTTCAGAGGTTTGCCACGAGGCTTGTCCCAGAGCTACGAGGGATGGGATATGAAGAGCGGCTGAAGGAACTGAACCTTACGACACTAGAGAAAAGAAGGGAGAGAGGAGATATGATAGGGACATATAAAATACTCAGGGGAATTGACAAAGTGGAAATAGATGAAATGTTCACACGTAATAATAACAGAACGAGGGGACATGGGTGGAAACTGGAAACTCAGATGAGTCACAGAGATGTTAGGAAGTTTTCTTTTAGCGTGAGAGTAGTAGAAAAATGGAATGCACTTGGGGAACAGGTTGTGGAAGCAAATACTATTCATACTTTTAAAACTAGGTATGATAGGGAAATGGGACAGGAGTCATTGCTGTAAACAACCGATAGCTAGAAAGGCGGGATCCAAGAGTCAATGCTCGATCCTGCAAGCACATATAGGTGAGTACATATAGGTGAGTATACACACACACACACACACACACACACACACACACACACACAAAAGATAAAACAGAAGAAAGGGTGGAAGAGAACCACTGGAGAAGAGAGTTGTACCCTTAAGATGCATCCCTTGCAAGATGCTGTGGGAACTGATCTGAAGTATGTTCTTAGAACATTTAAAAGAGCCAAATATTGTCCTGAAACATAAGCGAAGTTATACTCATACAAGAGAGGCTAGAGAAGCAGGATGATGCACAGAGAGAGAGAGAGAGAGAGAGAGAGAGAGAGAGAGAGAGAGAGAGAGAGAGAGAGAGAGAGAGAGAGAGAGAGAGAGAGAGAGAGAGAGAGAGAGAGAGAACAGAGACAAAAAAAAATCCTAAAAATTAGAGATATTTCCCTCCCATAATAACAAACTTTACATTTAGTTCACACTCAAAAAATTACATGAGTGTTGTGATACAGTTTTAACGTTGCATAAATCAGCATGCATTAAAATCAGGGCGGAATTAGCATATTTGATGCCATTCACAGCTAATACAGGCTGGCGACACTGACGATTACTGACACCTGATTCACACGAAAGTATCTTAACTCGAAGAGGTCATTAACGACATTTACTACACTTCTGCGTATGTTAACTGGCGATGAGGGAGGGAGGGAAAAAGAGGGAACGAGATAGGAAAGGAGAGAGGGAGGGAGAGGGAACGAGATAGGAAAGGAGAGAGGGAGGGAAGGATATATGGAGAGAAAGAAACGATAGGGAGGAGCCATCACAATCAATACAACCACATCAGCCCAACCAACTACACTATAAATGTTCACCACACACGGAAAAATGACCGGTTCACAACCATAAAATACCAGGTTGGATTCCCACAGCAGGATAAGAAAAGTTTGGACACCAATTCCTATCACCTCATGCATGTGTTCGCCTAGTAGTCAATAGGTAACTGGGAGTTAGCAAACTGTTGTTGGTCACGTCCTGCATAATGTAAGTAGTTGGCCTAGACTCTAGGGGGGCCCTCTGTAAGCCTAATGGGCTTTCTGTTCTCGACAATACTCAAATAATAAAATCATAAGAAATAAATAAAGAAAAAATAATTCATGTCTCCAGCCCACTATTCACACATTCAAACATTAAACCAATCATCCATCTAGCCAGTCAGTAAGCTAATTACTCAACCAATCAACCATCCAGCCAATTTGCTAGCCATCTAGCAACAATCTAACCAAATGTTAGCATCTAATTTGCCAGAAAATCAAAAGTGCTAGTGAGACAATTAGACATCCTTATCTACCAATTTGATGCAGTTTCGACGCGTCACCCAGGAACCTAGATATCAAGTTAAGGAACCAGTAAAACCATCTTAACAATCAGCCAGTCAGATAGCCTACCAGTAAGCTATACAGTCAGACAACCACAGAGTTTGCCAGACAACCAGCTAGCCAACCGCAGTCTTACCAAAAGAGCTAAATTGCTTCAAACTACGCCAGGTAAAAATACCAGCTTTATGCTTGCCTAGCAGCCAGCAAGGGAGCCAGTGAGCCACCAAGTCACCTACTCAGCCAGCCAGCCAGTCAGCCAGCCAGCCGGCCGCTAGCCAGCCAGCCAGCCAACCGCTAGCCAGCCAGCCAGTCATAAGACTGGGAGATAGACAGCTGAGTGCGTTCTCGAAAATCAATACAAATTAAGTGAGGTAGAGGCAGCATTACCCGGCATTTGTCCGAAAATCATCTCGGGTCATCTGCCGCCCCGCTCGGGTCATTCGGATGTATGCCCATATATCCAATACCGGTGGGCAGATGGGTATGTGGGTAGGCTGTGGGAATGTGTTATACCAAGGCCTGAGCGACAGGTGGGGGTTATACCAAAATCGGTGCGACAGCTGGGCGGAAGACATGGAAAGGGGGGGAAATGGGAGGGATATGACAGATGTCATGGAAGAGACAGCAGAGAGGGGAGAAAGGGTTAAGCCTCTTCCTCTCCCGTTCATCATAACTCGGTCAGCAGCCGTGGTTTACCGATGCTAAAGGGATTGCCAGCAATGTGTGCGTGGGAGAGGAGGGTGGGAGGGAGCTGGGAGAAGAGGGAGGGAGCTGGGAGAGAAGGGAGGGAGGTGGGAGGGGAGAAACGGAGAGGAAGAGTTTTCTCGTTCATTTACTCCGTAATCCCTTTCCCTCTCTGTCTTCACCAAACTTTTAATTTATCCCTTTATATAGTTCCAATTCTTATTACTCTATCTTTCTCCCGTCTCCCTAATTCTGTATGTCCAGTCTGTCTGTGTCTGTCTCTCCTCCTGCCTTAAAACGCCTCAATACTAAACCAAATTACAAATTGGACCCCACATGTCACCTACTAATCCTAAATATTTTTTTTATCCAACACCATAAATCCATTATATTCTTAGTCCAGTATTATCTTGCATCGTTTATCATATATTACTTGCATCAGATCTTTTCTCCTATATCACTTATCTCCTATGATACGATATTTATTATCGTATACCACCATATTCTTGTAGTATGTAAGGCACATACCCCACAGGAATCACTATGAAAAATTAAATGAAGTTAGCGTCTTGGCTTCAACCTCTGACAGACGTACGTCCTACTTTACAGATTTTGATTACACACACACACACACACACACACACACACACACACACACACACACACACACACACACACACACACACACACACACACACACACACACACACACACACAAAGAGGTATCGCGGCTGATTGGACAGCGCTCTGGGATCGAAGTCCTAAGGGCCTGGGTTCAATCCCCGGCGGAGGCGGAAAAAAGTGGCCAGAGTTTTTGTCACCTTGATACTCCTGTTCACCTAGCAGTTAATAGGTACCTAGGAGTTAGGCAGCTGCTACGGGCTTCTTCCTGTGTGTGTGTGTGTGTGTGTGTGTGTGTGTGTGTGTGTGTGTGTGTGTGTGTGTGTGTGTGTGTGTGTGTGTGTGTGTGTGTGTGTGTAAATCACGAAAATTAACACGTGATGAAAAATGTGACAGTGTCAGACCACGAAGGAAGGATTGAAACTGGAATTTCCTTAAGTACTTTCGTATTTTATAATACATCTTTATACCTGTATTTAATAATACAGGTATAAAGCGAACACCTGTATTAAATAATACAGGTGTTCGCAGGTGTGTGGAAGGGATTGTTGGGGTGGAGTAGGGAGACGGAGAGGCACTTACCTATCATCACTTACCTATCAGTACTTACCTAGCAATGATTACGGAGAAGTGAGGTCTAGTTTTTTATCCTCCCCCCCCCCCCACCTGCTAGCCTTGTTGTAGCTGTTATGTTATAATTTAACTACTGAAATGTTCGAATTCTTTGTCATATCTGGCCTGAAACTTGTGGATGGAGGTGGCTTTCACAACTTCTTTCAGTGCATTCCGCTTGTTGACCCCCCGTACAGGGTACGAGAACTTCCTTTCATTTTGTCGACGCATTTGCATTTCCAGTTTTCACCTGTGTCCTCTCATGGTTATATTGGGGGCGGAAAAATGGTTATGAAGGAAGGAAAGGGGTGAAAAACTTGCTATATAAGGAGGTGCAAAGATGGTTATGTTGGGGGTGAAAGGGTTACTGTGTTGAGAGTGCACGTTTAGCTTCAGGTTAAATAGAAACAGTCTCAGACGCAGATGCAGTCCCAGGACAAATACAGCAGCCTCTAAAGACACATGAACCAAGACAAATACAGTGACAAGTACACGCGCGAGTAACAAATACGCCCACCTCTTCCATTGTCGAGTCACAGCCTCGTACATCAGGTGATTATTGGACGCTCTCTAAATGACCCAATTTATACAAGGTTCATTATTTCCAATAGTTTATCGTGTAAGCCAAACCCAATACATTATTCAAGTCGAAACAGCCTATCCGGAAGACCAAGCTGGAATCCAGAGACTCATCCATCAGACTGGAATCCGCAGACATCTGCATCCGTCTGGTATCTAGATTTACAGCCAGAGAACTGTGATCTATATTATTCTTTAAAACGGATTCAATATTGATCCACGAGGAAACTCATAGACCAGGAATATGAAAACAACAACAATTGGAATGAAATCCGCAGAAAGCCATACAACTGGAGTCTAAAGTAACATTTATCCTACTGAGATCGGAACTATCATCTCCACCCGATTGGAATTTACAGATATACATTTCGATGAAAACTTAATTCACACCCATCTGACTGGATCCACGGAATTCTACCATCTAGGTTTGATCTGGAATATAAAATTTCGCCACCAGACTGGAATTCGGAACATCCCCATTCAACTGGAGTCTGACAAACACCAAGAACATTCCAAGAAACACAACCCATCCGGATAAAATTTCAAGTAAAATCTTCCGGCTGAAATAAAATAAAAACAAAAACTTAACAAAGTAATTCATTCAAACACAATATCCCATTAGTCTGGAATCCAAAAATTATATCTTCAACCGGCAGGTGATTACAAAATTACACCCCATATGATAGTAATTCTAAGTAACGAATCCTAATCAAATCTGAAAATACAATCAATTCCACTGAAATACGAAGATATACTTTATAGAGTACTCCAGTACTCGACTGGAATGACATTTGATACTTATTTTTAGCACCATTATATATATATATATATATATATATATATATATATATATATATATATATATATATATATATATATATATATATATATATATATATATATATATATATATATATATATATGAAGGAGTGTATATGTGTGTGTGTGTGTGTGCGTACTCACCTAATTGTGCTTGCGGGGGTTGAGCGCTGGCTCTTTGGTCCCGCAAAGTGTGTGTGTGTGTGAAAACAACGCCTTCCTGTAATTTGCATGGCTGACTGACCTGTATATTCATAGTTCACTTGCGATAGTTGTTTGAGGCTGCATAATTTGGAGTCATTTTTTAAATTACATTTTCCAGAAACAAAATGCAGCTATTAGAGTGAACAGAAATTTGTAAACAATGCTTTCGGATGTAGGATTTTCATTAATCTTCATCTCTTAACTTTGTTTACACAGGTGGGTACAGGAATACAAGCCCTATGACTCCTGTTAGCAGGATGAGAGCTTTTCCTCTCCTATAGCTCCAGGTATGTCTTAACCTAGAAATTTTCCCTGGAACACGGCACGCAAATAGGTTTTACTCCCAGGTCCCTAATTACTGCTGGGTGAAAAAGGAGTGAGAAATTGTGAATTGTTTCCTAGTAAACCATTTCATCAGAAGTAGACCCCGTGAGTAGTGGCTAGCAATTTTATGAAAAAAAACACCATCTGAATAGTTGTAAACTATTTTAGAAATAAATCATCTGAGTGGTGGTAAACAATTTACTTAGAATTGGCCCTCTGATTAGCGGTAAACCACTTGACTCGATGACACTGAGTTTACAGGCTACCGCATGCGGTTACCTGTAAACTCGGTATAGGGCTCTTCCATCTCGTTGAGATGAGCAGATTAATCACAGATGCCTCGAGGACGTCCTATACCTGCCGTAGCACCCTCAGGAGAACAGGTGTGGGTGTCAGGTGTGTCCGCGAGGCCACACCTGCTCCCGACAGCCAATATTACCTGCCATCCCTCCCTTGGGCGCCGCATCGGCACGTGAGGTGACGGAGAGGGACACCGAGGGGAGAGAGAGAGAGAGGTGGTGAGGTGAATTGGATGAGGGGGAAGAGAGGTGGAGCGGGCGGGGGGGGGGGTATAGTATGATAGTGTGTAGTTGGGTGGAGTAGTAGGGTAGTGTGATAGAGGGGTGTGGCAGAGGGAGGGTGTGGTTCAGGGGCAGGTCAGCAGATCAACACCAGACCACTAGTGTGATCGACAGCTTGAGATGAAAGTTTGAGTAAAGCAGAAAATTAGTTTTTTCGGACGAGCAACAATTTAACGTAAGTGTGTGTTGGGCTGCCCCAGGCCGGGCTCCTGTCTACGACGGGTTCTGCCTGTCTACGGCGAGTTCTGCCTGTCTACGGCGGGTTCCCCTTCTTTGCCTGTCACTATTTAGCGATGGGAGGGTGGGTAGGTTAGCTCTCTTAACTGCCCTTGCAAAGATTGTACCTCACCTCTTTGCCTCGCCTCTTAACACTTACAGGAAACTGATAAACAGATTCTCGAGCCTTTTGGACTTCGTCATATGCACCTCTGAAACTGTCTATGAACTCTAGCTGCATGTCGGGTCCAGTCTTGAAGGCTTTCTGACAATACCCCCTTCCAAAGATGTCCCCACTCATCTCTGGTTTTATGATGTGACCTGTCACACAATTTCATATTTGAGGACCACATCTCTCCAGATGTTCTGCTAGTCTTTGTTTGCAACATTTTCCATTATTTTGCAATCTGTATATGTATGAGATTGCCGACATGTTGGAATAATATTTTTATCATATCTGCCACCAATAGGCTTTTTCTCCGTGAATCTTTGATCCTGAAGATTTACTGTTTTTCCCAGTCAAATTTTGCTTGGTTGAAGTCCCCGATAATAACGACCCGAGCTCCTCTCCTGCTTGCACCGATGAAGCATATTCTGTGAAATTCATAGTTAATTTTATTTGACGTTTGAGAGTGTGAGAATCTGAGTAGTTATGTGGACAATGGGTGGGTGAATTAGCAGATGGTGGATATAGTTTTGAGTGGGTTGGGTGAGTAGTTACGTTTTGGGTCATTGTACTTACCTAGTTAGGGGGCCTCGTAGCCTGGTGGATAGAGCGCAGGACTCGTAATTCTGTGGCGCGGGTTCGATTCCCGCACGAGGCAGAAACAAATGGGCAAAGTTTCTTTCACCCTGAATGCCCCTGTTACCTACCAGTAAATAGGTACCTGGGTGTTAGTCAGCTGTCACGGGCTGCTTCCTGGGGGTGGAGGCCTGGTCAATGACCGGGCCGCGGGGACACTAAAGCCCCGAAATCAACTCAAGATAACTCAAGATAAGTTGTGGTTGCGGAGGTTGAGCTTTGGGTCTTTGGTACCATTGTGTGTGTAAGCGTTTGCTCGTGCTAACAGGTGACTAGAAAAGGGAGAGGGTAAGAGGGGAATTGAAGCTAGAGGAAGGAGGAAATGAGAAAAGCGAGTGAGATATGAGAGGAAGAGGGGAAACCTAATATATCTTCCAGACGACCTGGCTCAGCCTGCACTTTGAGCAGAGCTCCAATCGTCGAAGATATGGCAGCGGCCTTAGAGTTATGTACGAGACTAATGTTAAGGTTATGACCCTCGACTTAACTTCATGGGCAGCCAGAAAATGGCATTTATAACACAAGACGGTCAGTCATGCGTCAAACTATCTTTTTCTTCGACAAATTTAATTTTCAGCATTTTCACAAAACCGCATAATTAAAGCAAATTATACAGAACTGTCACAAAGGAAAAACAATGTATTGAGGATCAACTCCGTGGAGGCAAAATTTCTGCCCGTGTGTGGGACTCTCAGATCACACAAATATTGGAAAAATCAACCCAACTGGGCAAATAAAAGCCGGCTCGCACGTGGCTCTAACTTCACTATGTACCTAATATGATGTCAACAGTAAACATAACGAATATATAATTACGCAACAAAATTGTGCATAATATACTATTATATATATATATATATATATATATATATATATATATATATATATATATATATATATATATATATATATATATATATATATATATGGGATAAACATAGGGGCTGCAGAAGGCTTATTGGCCCATACGAGGCATCTCCTATCTAAACACAAAGATTAATCCAGTGTAATTGGCCTGTTATGTTGGACATTGTCTTCTGTGTTGGCATCGATATGTTCTTGTCTTGTCCTTACTCTCATGGTGGGTAGAGTAAATAGTTCATATATATATATATATATATATATATATATATATATATATATATATATATATATATATATATATATATATATATATATATATATATATATATATATATATATATATATATATATATATATATATATATATATATATATATATGACAATGTCAGACCACGAAGGAAAAATGAAACAGGAAATTTCCTTAAGTACTTTCGTATATTAAATACATCTTCAGAAGGTCTGAAGATGTGGACCTTCTGGTGGACCTTTGGACCTTCTGAAGATGTATTTAATATACGAAAGTACTTAAGGAAATTTCCTGTTTCATTTTTCCTTCGTGGTCTGACATTGTCACATTCTTAATCACGTGTTTATTTTCGTGATATACACACACATATATATATATATATATATATATATATATATATATATATATATATATATATATATATATATATATATATATATATATGAGAGAGAGAGAGAGAACCAGAACAAACGCAAACACTTCTACTTACCCTAAACAATTATTCCCTAATTTTCTCCCTGAGCCCTGACCCTACATAAGGATATTGACCTATGAACCATCACCGTGGGTCATAAGCCTCACGGCTCCCCCCCCCCTGCCCCGCCGCCGTAAAGATAGGGGCTTCGGGTTATTCCAGAACGCCTTTATCTTTGACCTGCTTGTGAGTGCCAAGCTGACCCATCTGCTGGTAGGCGAAGATAGGGAGAAGGTGAGTACTGAGGGGAAGGGGGGATGGAGTTAATGGGAAGAAATGAGGAGAAAGGGGGGAATGTAGAGTATTTATGCATAGTCAGAGTGTACCTTCTAATGCTTCTGTGCCTTTGTCATAGTGGTGATGCGGAAGGCATGATCTTCCCGCTCTAAATCCGTGTTGATCTGGGTTCTTGAGGGCCTCTGAAACAGGAAGAGAGGATGTAAACCGGAAGAGAGGTGGAACAGGATGAGAGGGATGGAATAGAGTGAAGAGAGTGGAATAGGAAAAGTAGAGGGGTAGAATCGATATGAGGAAGGGGTGGAATAGGAGAAAAGTGGGTGTGTAAATGAAGGATGTGAATGAAAAGAGAAGTGAAAAGGAGTGGAAAGGGAAACGTATGTGGAACGGCAGGGAGTGTGGAAAGGTGAAAGACAGAAGGGGAAACTTGATGGAGACGGATGAAGCTGGAGAAAAGGAGTGGGAAAGAAAAGGAATGGAAAGGACAAGGAGTACCGGATGTAATGGGAGGGGTGTAAAAGGTGGAAAGGGAGACGGACAAATATGAGACACTGGTGAGGAAATATGAAGAAATGTGAAGGTCCCTGTCAGTGGGTATCTCGGAGCTCGTCTGTCTGTCATAAACGGAGGGGGGAGACGAAGAGGGGTACGAGTAACGGGGCTATGAAGGGAGGGTATAAGTATGGGGGGGAGAGGGGAGCCGCGCGTGGCAAGACAAACACACACTCTCCAACCCCTTTGTTGTCGTCTTAATGACCTCCACCCACTCTCACTAGCACCCTCCTCCTCCTCCACCCACTCTCACTAGCACTCTCCTCCTCCTCCTCCACCCACTCTCACTAGCACTCTCCTCCTCCTCCACCCACTCTCACTAGCACTCTCCTCCTCCTCCTCCACCCACTCTCACTAGCTCTCTCCTCCTCCTCCACCCACTCTCACTAGCACTCTCCTCCTACTCCACCCACTCTCACTAGCACCCACCTCCTCCTATACCCACCCTCACTAGCTCGTTCCTTGGAACCACTGCTGTTCCTAATTAATGTGAACTACCTACCCGAGGGTGTGAACTCGTACATGTCAATGTTTGCAGACGACGCAAATCTAATGAGGAATGTAAACAAAGGAGAAATGCATTAAGTTGCAGGAGGACCTTGACAAACTCCAGAAGTAGTCAAACAAATGGTTGCTGGAATTCAATCCCAACAAGTGTAAGGTAATTATAATATGAGAGAGTAGAGACCAGGAGGTATCTACATCATAAGGGAAAGGCTACTACAGGGATAGGAAAAGGAGAAAGATTTGGGAGTGGATACAATTCCGGGACTCACAAAAACATGGTAATATCGGCAGCATATGAGACGCTGCAAATATAAGAACATCATTTACAAACCTAAATAGAAACTACTTTAAGGTAATATAAACAACTCTTGTTAGACCTGTACTGGAATATGCAGCACAGGCCTGGAATCTGTACCGTGTGAAGCATTACACCAAAACTGAAAAGGTAAAAAGAGTTGCAACAAGATTAGTACCAAAGCTAAGAGGTTTAAGCTGCGACAATAGGCTAATGGAACTAAATCTCACAACACTTGAGGATAGACGGAAAAGAGGGGGATATGATCACAACATACAAGATATTTTGGAAATAGAAAATGTGGACAAGGATAGCCTTTTCAAATTGAGAGAATGTAGGGCAAGAGGACACAGGTAGAAACAGGAAACGCAAATAAGCCAAAAGAATGTAAGGAAATACTCGCTCCTTGTATGGGTGGTCAGCAAGTGGAATGCAATGAAATAAGAAGTTGTGGAAGCCACTCCACCCACAACTTTAAGGCCAGATTCGACAAAGAATTCGAACGTCAGAATAATTAAATTGTAACGCAACGGGTACAACAAGGCTAGAAGAGAGGGGCTTAAAGTGCAAGACCTCATTCCTCCGTAGGTGAGCATAAGTAAGAACCCTCTTCCTCCTCCACCCACTCTTATCAGCACCCACCACCACCTCCGTCACCCCTTCTCGCTGGGATTAAGGATGTTGATAACAACGAACTACAAGACGACTTGGACAAAGTGAAAGAATGGCCCCACAAATGGTTGCTAGAGTTTAACTCAAGTGCAAGATAGGGAGCAGGAGACCGGACACGTCGAGATACCGCCTGGAATATTAAACCCTTTCAGGATCAGAGAGAATGATCTGTGTGCAGACGATGAGTCACAATAACGTGGCTGAAGATATGATGACCATAACACACACCACAGGATGAGGAGACGACGACGTTTCAGTCCGTTCTGGACCATTATCAAGTCAACTTGATAATGGTCCAGGACGGACCGAAACGTCGTCTCCTTATCTTCTGGTGTGTGGATTTGTCATCATAATGATCTGTGGGTTGATATCCCACGTGTAGGCTGAAGCCCACTTCAAGAGGATATCATTCGAGACGTATGTTATGTTGGCCAACATAAGAACTGCCATTAGAAATATGAGGACTATGTTTGAGGACGGGTAGACGGGAATTGTGAATGATGGAGAAGCATGAGAGGAATAAGAAGGGAAGGCATGTGCAAGGAGTGAAATCAGCAGCATATGATAATAAAACTGAAGTGTGAGAGAGAAGGTAAATGGGGAGTGTGAATGAGGGAGGGTAGGAGGTAGCGAATGCTGGGAAGAAATGAAGGAAGGAGGGGAAAGAAGGGAGGAAGGGGGAAAGAAAAGAGTGAGGGGCGTGTTTAATGGAGGGGGAAACTTTTCGAGGGCTGCTCTACCAGCTTCCAGATATAAATATGAGCACGAGACCAGGAAGATATCATTTGTCATGGGCTCTGTTATCGTTCGTCATCATATCCCAGATAGCTGATCTTTCGATATCATATCCTGACTAATTCTCTCGTTCCCTCCCTTCCTCTCTCTCTCTCTCTCTCTTCCTCTCTCTCTCTCTCTTCCTCTCTCTCTCTTTCTCTTCCTCTCTCTCTCTCTCTCTTCCTCTCTCTCAATTAATCCCAACCATCACAGACTTGTGTTTCTGTCATAGCGGCCACGTGACAGGATATGAATAACTAGGGGAAGAGGAGACGGGAGGCGAGAAACGGAGAGGGGACAGAAGGGTGAAAAGGAGAAATAAAAATAAGGCTAGGTATTAGAGCAAAATGAGAGAAAGGGAAGAACAGAATTAAACGTCGGCCATATGATTATAATGGTATACTAACTGCAGTCTCCGAATATGCTGCAGAGGGAGAGAGAGAGAGAGAGAGAGGAAGGAACAGAGAGAGAGAGAGAGGAAGGAACAGAGATAGAGCCAGACAAAGACAGAATGAGAGACCAATCCAATCATACCCACGCAGTCCTCCCCTCGTAGATACCAAGATACCACAAATTACCGTTAATGAGGACAGGGCAGCCATGATGGATCACTCCACACCTGTCAACGGACCTCACTCGCTGATTTAATAAAGATAACATAATGTCACTAACAATAGAAGCAATAGGAGCAAAAATATAGTAATGTGAATAATTATCATAATAATAACGATCTCATATATTAATAATTTTAGTTTCATTATCATTTTTATTAGGTTTAAACAGGAGGGAAAACTCACTGACATTAGTTATGATAACTATTTCTGAGCTCAAAGGGAGCTTTCTAAAGATGACACTTTCCAACACTTTTTTAAATAGTTGTTTAGCTTAGTGGTGGACAAGGCAAACTTAGTATAGATCCTTGCAGAATGGTTAACTTCAAGGAAAAGCTGCCAGGATCTGAAGACCCAATGCTGCTGCTTAGGAAGGTCAATCAAACCCAAGTTTAGAAACGGGGGGATTGGAATGATATTGGAAATACGATTCAAGCTTCTGTACCATCACTGACAATTCCAGAACCCAAGGAAACTCAATATAAAATTTTACTAACTTGAATCATCGGAGATTCAATTACTGGTCTCAAAAGTACGACTCTTTCGCATTTTGAGATCTGGTGATTTCTCGAGCTCTTATGAGATCTGGTGACACCAACAATACAGGGCTAAGATACGAGAGCAGATTATAGAAACTGAATCTTATACAACTTGAGCAAAGGACACGAGAGAACGTGATCAAGACATATAAAGCATTCAGGAAATTGCACTTAAGCAATACAAGAAGAAATACAGTAGGAATATCAAGAAAAACTTCCTTTTATTGTGAACTGTAACAGGATCGTATTTCAATGGTAAATAGGAGCTACATCCAACCATAGATACAACGGGAAAAGATGTCATGGGTCATTCCATTACAATATCAAAAGTTGGAAGAGGGGGGGGGGGGGCAAGAGCTAAATTCAGCTCGATCATGTAGACTCTGTTAGGCAAAAACTGTTAGTGAAGAGCACACAAACACACACATTGTCCGTATAACATACGGACACCATACATGCCGCCCAGACCCACCCCCTGAACCGACCTCCCACGCCCACCCCCTGAACCCACCGCCCACACACACACACACACTACACCACTGTACACCGCCCCCACACACAATGCAGCCATGTAGACCGCCCAAACGCAGCCTGCAGTACGCTAACCAACCGACCCTCAAATTTCACCTAGGGGTCACTTCTACCCCCTAACGTATAGCTCTTCTCCTCCCCAGTAACGTAACTCAGAGAGAGAGAGAGAGAGAGAGAGAGAGAGAGAGAGAGAGAGAGAGAGAGAGAGAGAGAGAGAGAGAGAGAGAGAGAGAGAGAGAGCGAGAGCGAGAGAGAGAGCGAGAGCGAGAGCGAGAGCGAGAGAGAGAGAGAGAGAGAGAGAGAGAGAGAGAGAGAGAGAGAGAGAGAGAGAGAGAGAGAGCGTGGGGGGGGGGGGAAGCTAGAGCCATCAACTGGGCCATTTGTAAGCTTGTATCAGTCATTAAGCTCCTCCTGCCCCCTCTTCCCCTCCTCCCCTTTCAGAATACCCGATCCTCTTCGCCTACTCCAGAATGGGACAGGAGAGGCCGGCGTAGCGGCCATCTGCCGGTGTTTACAGAGGGACGCCCCAATTCTACTTACGTTTCCTCATGGTGTTTGGGTTGTTAATGAGAAAAGTATGAGTATCCCTTACGGGCGGAGAGCGGGGCCTGGCGGAAAAGCGTCCGGCGTATCACATTAATTCTACTGTCTATATTACTTCCTCACTACAACAGGGTGTTGTAGAGGACACGTGGTTGTCTCTGGTGGCATTCTAGAGTAACTGAGGGCCACAGTTTCTCTCACACGTTATGCACAATTCCCCTCCTCTTTCTCCTAATCTGAATCCTCCTCATGTTGATCCTCTTCCTCCTCCTCCTCCTCCTCCTCCTCTATCTTGCAAGGGCTTGAGCCGTTACTGTCGCCCCCACAAACAATTACCATCTCAGGATCTTCAAGAGAATAATATAAAGAAGATTAAAGAGGATAAAGATTAAAGATTAAAGAAGATAAAGAGAATAATATAAAGAAGACAACGAAGATAAACAAGTTGTCACAAGAAATTAGACTTGTATATTTTGATGAAAATAACAGAGGAACGAATTAGATGAGATCTACACTGATGAATCACTTAACACTATAATAGCAGGGGCGGAACAGCGACAGGGTTATTAGGGATAATGCATTTGAAAACGAAAATAAAGGAGAATCATGGATTGAGAACCATGTCTCCTCGAAGCAAACAAGGCTGACTGCCATTGGTATGGGAATGATATACGTAGAAGGAATCACAAGGGGAGTTGTAATCTCCACCGACGCGAGTCCACAAAATCTTAAAGAAAGCCAATCAAATTTCACAGAGCCAATCGCTGAAATCAAAAGGGATGTAATAATGTTAACCAATCATTGAAGGAAGTTCAAGCGCCTGAGGATTACCACTCCTGTTGTAACTGTCTGAAATAAAAAAGTAAATATGTTGGGTGCATGTTGGAAGCCACTGAACTCACCCCTACATCCCTCAGGCCAGGACATAAGAAGCATTTACCCATCTACTTTCGAACCTATCCATCCTTTCTCATACTTCGGTGGTTTTATTAAAATATATTAGACAGTTTACGAACTCCGAAGCACCAGGAGGCTGTTTATAACTATAACATTATTTGATAGGGAAGTTACGATACTAGTAAACTGTTTATTAAATGTAAGCAAACCTGCCAAAGATTGAGAAAAAATGTAAGTTTGGAAAGTATAGATGAGTAAACTGTTTGTTTACCCCTGGCCTGAGGGATGGTCAGACAACACCGCTGTAACAGAGCCTCGGAAGACCAGAGAGCACATAAAAGAGTCTGTGTACTGCTAGAAAATACACCTTGTAAGATATAATACATCTTACGTTTTGCTATTTAAAGAGCAATAGTAAATATTTATTAATATTTTACTGATATTTGCAGATATTGTTATAATCCCGGACTGAAAATTAGACGGCCATCTGACACAGTGGTCCAGGACGGACCGAAACGTTGTCACTTCCGGTATTTTCAGATGTGTAGGTTGGTTGTCTTATTGATATTTATTAAGTTTGAAGTAGTAACCTTGGCACATATGTTCACTAGAGTAACCTTGACACATATGTAGACTAGAGTAACCTTGGCACATATGTAGACTAGAGTAACCTTGACACATATGTACACTAGAGCCATCTTGACACATATGTACATTAGAACAACCTTGACACATATGTACACTAAAGGCCTGGTCGAGGACCGGGTCACGGGGACGTTGAGCCCCGAAATCATCACAAGGTAACCGCAAGTTATGGTAGAGAAAGCTTTAGATACACAAATATTAGTCTAGAAGTGTTAACTAGGAGATAATTCCATGTCATGACAGCATTGTGTCTGGCAGACGACACGTTACTGAAAGCATCATTCATAATAGTAGCGAGTGAAAGGAGGGGGGAGGGGAGGCCCTCATCTCCAGCTTCACCCCCATCCCCCCAACTTTCCCCGAGTCGTACGTTCCTCTGTCCCTCATCTCCACCTTCCCTGGGTCGTCCTAATCTCTGCCCTCACCCCCACCCCCTCTTCCACAAACTACAGCGATATTGTGGATCGGGGCCGACCATACACCGGCCGTGATAATGTTTGCGCTCTGCCCTGCCCACACTCCTAATTGGTATCGATAACCGGACACCACACCTCCCCGCACCTCCCCGATCCTCTCCCCTACCTATCATCCCCTCTTCCCCCCCATCCATCGCCTTTCCCCTCCTACCACCATTTCCTGCGTTATCTTTCCTACTCGCTTCTTCTCTATCATATATTCCCCTGTCTCCTTCCCGTTGTTTCAGCATCACACTAAGCAGCAAGTCTCTGAGGCCGACAGCCCATCACCCCATCAAGCATTTGAGCCAGACAGCCCATCACCTCATCAAGCCATTGGGGCAGACAGCCCATCATCGATCAAGCCTTCGAGGCAGACAGCCCATCACCCATCAAGCCTTTGAGGCAGACAGCCCATCACCCATCAAGCCTTTGAGGCAGACAGCCCATCACCCATCAAGACATTGAGGCAGAAAGCCCAACACCCATCAAGACTTTGAGGAAAGTTGAAAAATGAAAGAATTGAAAGTTCATGAGATAATTTGATGCATATTAAGAGGAGAAGTGAGAAAATTGTAAAACAGGAAACTGGAAAATGAGAGAAATGGCAGTGTGAAAGACAAGGAAAATGGAAGACGGAAAAATTATACAGTAAGGTAGGAAAGGAAAGAAATAAAATTTGTAAAAATGAACAAAGACAGGCATGAAGAGATGAGATAATGAAGAACAGAGATATATGGGTGAGAAAAAGAGAGTAGAGTAGAGTTTAGTGAAGAGAGGGTTAGATACAGAGATCAATAGATACGGAACAAGATCGATATTCATTACTTTCTTCTGAGATGTTTCTAATTAGTCCATGTGGATGCTCTCCCTCCCTCCCTCCCTCTCTCTCTCTCTCTTCCCCTTTTTCATCTAGACCCATACTGCCCATCTTCCAAGTAGTGCACAGTCTCATCAACACTCTTCCCTCCTCATTACCTCTCTCCCCCTTCCCTCACCTCCACTGGTCCTCTCTCCCTCCCTCCATCTCCCTTTAGCATCCCCAACTGATACCTTACTCGTAAGCAGAAGAGGAGTCACAATAACGTGGCTGAAATATGTTGACCAAACTACATACTAGATAGTGAAGGGACGACGATGTTTCGGTCCGTCCTCACAATCGACTTGAGAATGGTCCAGGACGGACCGAAACATCGTCGTCCCTTCACTTTCTAGTGTGTGGTCTGGTCAACCTTACTCGTAATCCTTCCACCATATCTTTCACTGTTCTTGTTCCTCCTTGGTATTCTTTTAATTCTCCTTCGCCTGTGAGTGCGTGCGTGTGCGTGTGCGTGTGCGTGTGTGTGTGTGTGTGTGTGTGTGTGTGTGTGTGTGTGTGCGTGTGCGTGTGCGTGTGTGTGTGTGTGTGTGTTTGTATTCACCTAGTTGTGCTTGCGGGGGTTGAGCTCTGCTCTTTAGGCCCGCCTCTCAACTGTCAATCAATCAACTGTTACTAAATACTTTTTTTCACTCACACACACACACACCTCCCAGGAAGCAACCCGTAGATGCTAACTCCCAGTTACCTTTTTACTGCTAGGTAACAGGCCCATCAGGATGAAGGAAACTCTGCTCATTTGTTTTTCCGGCGGTGCTGGGGGATTGAACCCCGGTCCCTAGGTCCAGGAGTCTAGAGCGCTGTCCACTCAGCCACCACTACCCCTAGTGTACTCACCTAACTGTGCTTGCGGGGGTTGAGCTTTGGCTCTTTGGTCCCGTCTCAAGACACACACCTAGTGTGTGTGTGTGCTAGCAAGCATGTAGAAATATATCAAAAAAAGCATATATTTATGCATATTTGTATGCATTCTTGTAAAAAGGCAAGTATTAATTAATGTATACTGTATACAAGTTTTTAGTCTGCCGTTTTTTTTTCATTTTCCTATAAATCTGCACTCTTCTTCGTCTGTTTGTCCAACAATCCACCTGTATTTTTGTATACATTTCCCACCTGTCACAGTTTCTCCATCTTCGTTTATATTCAACATTCCATCAGTGTCTCTCTCCATTATCGCTCATCCTAAACCAATTCTGCTTCAGATGCGAAACCAAACTGCATCAATTTTGTTTCCAATTTCGCCTTTATATTTGTGCATGTTTCGCAGTTCTCTGGAGTTGACCCCAATTACAACACATCTGGGATCTGGTGTCCCGAAATAGGACTAAACACCCTCATGGGAGCTAATTTGGGGAGATGTCCACCATTCACCCCCCACCCCCCACCATTTCCCCCCACTCTCCTCTCCCAGCTAGACACAATATCGAATCATCCCTGTCTCTATCTCTCTCCTTCTCTGTTTATCTTTCATTACTCTTTCCCTAGCCTCTCTGCTCTCTATATTCTTACTCGTTGCCTACTCTCGGCCTTCTTATTATTTTTGTTTCTCTCTATTATTATTTATTCTCTCCCTTTTTCTTACGTACTTCATTTTACCTTATATTTTGTCATACACGAAATATAATAATGAAGGAATCGTCAATCTCCTTCATCCATGTATTGCTATTCTTTCCATTCCTTTCATAATCCTTATTTCTTCCCTTCCTGCTTCCCCCTTCTCCGTCCTCTCTCCCTTCTCCTCCCACCTTTAGTCCTCGCATCCCTCTCCCTCTTCGCTTCCCTCTCCCTCCTCCCTCCCTCTACCTCTCACCCTCTCACTCGGGGTCTCCATTACAGAGAATATTAGGTGTGTACATAATTGATGAAGGTATGTGTGCACTCCTGAGTGTGTGTGTGTGTATGTGTATGTTTGAAGGTGTATGCGTGTGTGTGTGTGTGTACACTGCGGGAGGGATACTCTGTGTCTGTGTGTGAGAGGAAAGGATTAGCTTGTGTACACGCGCGCTCATACGCGCTGTACAAGTGATGTGTACACAGTTCGGTTGAGGGGAGAGTAGTGGTGGTGGTTGTTGTGGTGGTGGTTGTTGTGGTGGTGGTTGTTGTGGTGGTTGTTGTTGTGGTGATGGAAGCAAACAATGGTGATAGTGGTAGTTGTTATGGTGATGGCAGCAAGCAAAGGTGATAGTGGTGGTGGTTGTGGTGTAGCAAGCAGTAGTGTTAATGGTTTTATTTTATGTACACAGTTTTAACACATTTAGGAACCTTTGCATTTGTGCAGCTATCCAAGACTATATGAAGGGAAATACAGAGTGTGTCAAGAACTAGCTACGTGATGCTTTTTGAGATTGAAATCTCTTCCGATAAAACTCTACGGACTCTGCCAAGAACATTTCAAACGTCACATCAACATGAAAACAAGTCTCTATTGGGGTAGTCGGCCCAAGATGTTATAAAGGTCCGTTACAATTATCAACAATAATTGATGTCGATCTCAAATAGGTTTGATAACGTATTCCACAGAGACGAAGGAAAAAAATTTAAATTTTAATTTCCACTGGCAAGAAAATTACCCTGGTGAGCAATAATTAGTGCCTATATCTAGTCAATACAATGAACTTCCTAAGACAGCACACGGAAACAAGTCAACAGACTTCTCAAAAATTGAGATAACACAACATTTGCTCCGGTGAAAAACGTCCAGGAATGGCAATTTATTTCGAGATTATATAAACATGTGGTGGTGTTAGGGAGTGTGTACAAGGTTTAATACAGTTTTGTTAACTTTTACTCCATTGGAAGCCGATTGAGGAATATTTTTACATTACTATCCTCAAGAGAACTATAAGTTTATTTTCGTTAATAACATCTTATTTTAAATTTAAAGATAGGGTGCCTATCCATTTGTGCTCTAGTATCGTATATCTGAATAAATGTTCCAGCTGTAATTCTGGACACGCTGGAAGTTTCATTCGGAACTTTAAAATTATCATTATAATTATCAACATAATTAATAGTTTTAGCAGTTGTCTAATGATTACAGTGATAGTTACAGTATTACAATTATCATAACAAAATTATATTAATCCCCATCACACTAATTAATTATCTATCATATAATTAATTATCATTTTAATTATCATAATTATAATGATCAGATTTGTAATTATCATAATCATGATCATCCTACTTAGCATCATAATCGTTACCAGAATAATTATTATAAATTATATGATGACTAGACCACACATCATAAGATGGAGAAACGAAGACGTTTCGGTCCGTCCTGAACCTTTGTCAAGTCGTGTGTGAGTAATTATAAATTACAATTAGTGTTAACATTGTGCCAAAAATAGCAGTGGAAAAAATGGCAAATTATGAGGTGGGTCGTCAAGGTCCAAAATCTGGAGGAGAGTCAAGAGAGAGAGTTGCAAGGAATATCTTCCAAAGGCATGCCTTGCTTCTCACTTTGCATGATTCATGTTGCAAAGCTAGATCGCTCTTCCCAGTGTTGCCTCCACTCACCGGTTCCCCCTTGTCTATCTACATCACTGTAAAGGTCTGAAAACATTTCCCCTCGACCCAGATGCCAGCCATGCCAGAGGAGCAGACTTAGCTCTCTATATTAAATGAATGTGCGCGTTCCTCTGTAGCTTGTCTGGCAGCCCTCTACCTCTGTACTTTGTCTAACAGATCTATAACCCTGGCGTGGCGGACAGAAAAAAATGTACATATGCTGCTTACCACTGTATAAACTTATGGTCACATCCGTGGATGGTGATCATGAAGCCACCTGTGCAGGGTCATCGCCCACATGTCGTGAGACACGTTTTATAAGCTGCTAAGCATTTGGTCATTAGAAGTGGGTCTCCCACCACTACCTGAGGACACATTAAACAATTGTTGGGAGGAAGCCAAACTCACTCTCACTGTAAAGTTGATTAAGCCAAAGATCTGTGTCTAGCAGACAGTGCATGTCTTTTTCTCTACTTGCGTTGTTTGTGCATGCTTCTTTGCCCAGATATCAGAGATCTGGATGTTTGCTTGTGTTTCTTGCTTTTGTTGAAGACTTGCTTTTATCTGTTGTCACTTACAATTTTGCTTGGGCGTTTTGTGTATGTGTGTGTACTCGCCTGGTTGTTCTCACCTAGTTCTGCTTGCGGGGGTTGAGCTCTGGCTCTTTGGTCCCGCCTCTCAACCGTCAATCAACTGGTGTACAGATTCCTGAGCCTACTGGGCTCTATCATATCTACATTTGAAACTGTGTATGGAGTCAGCCTCCACCACATCACTTCCTAATGCATCCCATTTGTCAACTACTCTGACACTAAGAAAATTATTTTTAATAACTCTTTGGCTCATTTGGGCACTCAATTTCCACATATGTCCCCTAGTGCGTGTGCCCCCTGAGTTAAATAACCAGTATTCATTCTACATACATGGCCTGTATGTTGTATACTTTCATCATATTTTATGCATTCATGTTGTATACATTCATCATGTTGTATACACTCATCTTGTATAGATTCATCATGGTGTTGTATACATTAATCATGTAGTTATTATTATTATTATTATTATTATTATTATTATTATTATTATTATTATTATTATTATTATTTACCACAGACATCATGTAGTGGCATACATTCATCATGTTGTTGTATACATTCATCATGTTGTATACATTCATCATGTTGTATACATTCATCATGTTGTATACATTCATCAGGTTGTATGCAGTCATCATGTTGTTGTATACAGTCATCAAGTGGTATACAGTCATCATGTTGTATACATTCATCATGTTGTTGTATACATTCATCATGTTGTTGTATACAGTCATCATGTCTGGTAATACTTTAATGCCAAGTTTTACTTCCAGCAGTACAGTTGTTAATAATTCTGCAACAGTATCTTTTCGGCACTTCGCTTCAGTGATGAAATTTTCACTGTTATAAAAATATTTAGTTCTATTTGTTAGTACTAATATTATATGAAGTGTTTTTAATTTTCGAGTTCGGGTTTCTAAAGTTGCATGGAAATTATTTCACGTTTGATTTTCACGTTCCAATGTTGCATGGAACAACGCATTCCTATGTTTATATATGGATAACAGAGGTTCCAGGATCAGGCCCCGGGGTGCCTCACTTGCAACACTCTAATGTCAAATATAACCACTTCTGTGCTGAGCTCAACACTGTTGCAATGTTTGAACTGTGCCTCACAGTGTACCAGGGTGACAGTGCACACACACATTTGCTTGCTACTTGCAACTGCATCGCTTCACACAATTCTGCTGGCATTTGCTAGACTCCAGTTCATGGCTCTACTTGGCTGCCTCTGGTATAGTCGTTCAGTGTTGCCCACACAGTCCGTCATGGATATTGCTCCAGCCACAGGTGTTGATGAAGGAAGTTTTGGGTATGGTAGTGGTGTCTGCTACACCCTTCTTCCCTCTTCTAACATAACGTCCATGACAGCCCCTTTACCTGACCAAATTGATGAAACTGCACGTTGATTCAAACAGGCTTATGTATACACCAGCCCCTACAGGAGCGTGACAAACATATTAATACAGAACACGTTTTATCGTGTGATGCTTTACGTAGAGAACTCCTTCAGCAGTGTAATTGTTAATTCTGGGACTGCGGTCCTCTTAACGAACCAAGCAAAGCTGAACACAATGATTCACCCTTCCAGAGCGTGAAGCATCACCAATCGTCATCATGTCCTTCACAGCTCCAGGCTTTTGGTATCCTGAAGTTTTGTAGACAAGTAAAGATGATCTGTCTGGTTTACTAATCAAAGTCCTCATCAGCACCTGACTTCAACACCTGTATGATGGCAGCCCCATCAAGAACAACACTGGTTGAAGCAGAGCACCTGGCCGGGCTTCAAGAAGGTCTTCCAGGAATGCAAGGTCATTCTTAGCACCCAGACAACAAGCCTTCACTGGAAAGGAGTGGTTTAAGCCATGGTGGTTCTAGTGGTCAAGGAACTCTTCAGGATCCTGGAGCCTCGTCTGGTCACACATACAGCCAGGAAACCGTCAACGCTTCCCTTTCCTCGAGATCATCAGACTGGAGACTGAATACCCTCAAGGCAGAGGGGGAAGGGGTGGGGGCACCACCAGGGGCAGCTAAGAGACAGAAGGGGGTGTGGCTCGGTGGTGGGGAGGGGGTGCGGGGGAAGTGGGGAGGAGGGGATTTCGAGACCGCAGCTGTTATCTAAGCATGCGTGTTTGTGTCAATAGCCAACAACACTATATCACTCCGGCCTCACCGCGATGCCTACCCCTTCCCCCTTTCACACACACACAAGCGGAGGACCCCAAGGATCTGTGCTGGGACCAATACTATACCTCATCTTTGCTAATGATCTACAGGAGATGTCTTATATGTCGATCTTTGCAGACGATGAAAAATTAATTAGAAGAATTGTGACACAAAAGATCTAGAACTCAACAGTGAGGGTCGTCCCAGAATTGAGAGGGATGGGGTATGCAGAATGACCAAAACTTATCTACAAAAGAGGAAGGAGAAGGGAAAAAAGACATAAAATACTTTGGGAGATTGACAGAGCGGAAAAGTACGATATTTTCACAATCAGTACCGATAGTACTAGAAGACATGGATGGAAATTTGAGAAACAGACGAGACAGAGATATTAGAAAGGTTTATTTCAATGAAATAGTTGGAAAATTTAGTGAACTAAAGGGCAGGATGTAGAAAAGAACCCCATTCATAATTCTAAATAGGGAAATAGGACAGTAGTCATTGCATTTGTTAACCGGTGGCTATAAAGGTGGAGTCCAAGAGGTAAAAACCGATTCAGCAGGCACAGATGAGAACACAAACACTTAAGTAGACGAGGTAGTGTTAAGTGTAAACATTGGAGCCACAATCTACCCGACAATCACTACAGCTCTCGCAAGCGACATCTGCGGGCAGAAGACGTACGGCAGTTAGGGGCCTCCATAACGCGTAGTTCCCCAACGCTGAGGGCCCAGGTTCAGAGGGTCAGGATTTATATGCGTTCAGGAATTTTCAGACACCCGCCGGATTAGGAAATGGGGGGAGGGGATAAGGGGGTTTGCGGAGTAAGGGGGGGGGGGACGAGAGGGTCTGGGCAGTAACAAAGATATCCTATGTCTGGTTTCCCTCTTTAACAATAATAATAATAGTAAACAGCCAATAAAAATCAGTGAAATATTTATTATAAATATATTAATACTGTATGATAATTGCTTTATCATGCACTAGAATATATATATATATATATATATATATATATATATATATATATATATATATATATATATATATATATATATATATATATATATATATATACGTAACTAAGAGGGGTTGCTCGGCTGTTGACACACTTGGGGCCTGACGGCTGAGTGAACAGCGCTCGGGATTCGTAGCCCTAAGGGTCCGGGTTCGATCCCCCGGCGGAGGCGGAACCAAATAAGCACTTTCTTTCACCCTGATGCTCTGTTCATCTAGCAGTAAATAGGTACCTGGAAGTTAGACAGCTGCTAAGAACTGCTTCCTGAGTGTGTGTGTGAGTGTGTGTGGAAAAAAACCAGTTGACTGACAGTTAAGAGGTGGGCCCAAAGAGCCAGAGCTCAACACCCGCAAGCACAACTAGGTGAGTACACACTTTTAACTAGGTGAGTACACACATGCAAATTTACCCAAAAATATGCGAGCCTAACTCACCAAAATTTATTAAGGTCTAGACGTCCCTCCTAATTATAATAGTTACACATTCCCTCAGTTGGCTTTACTAGTTTCTGACACGTTACTGACAACCCCTCAACAACAGCTCTGTACCTCGACTGACAACAACTCTACTTACAACTCTACTGACATCTCTTACTAGCAGTCGACTGTCAGCAGCTCTGCTGACATCTCGACTGACAACAGCTCGGCTGGCAACAATTTTCAAAGCTGCCAACAACTATGGAAGTTAAACATTGAAATCCAGTTGATCTGTGGTTACCAGTTGTGTCGAAATGTTCATCAGGATATCTGTGGCAGGAGACTGGTGGCAGGTGGCAGGGACACCAGGGAGTGTCTGGTCATTAGACTAGGTCATTTACTAAACAGTTTACAAGCTTGGAACCCTCACAACCCAAGGCTAATATTGTTATAAACAACCCCGCAATGCTTCCGAGTTCATAAACTGTTGAATGCATAATTGTTAAAAGATGTACAGATTTTGTAAATGGATGCGCAAAAGTTTCATGAATCCTGGCCCAGGTCTGCGGCCAGGGGCATCAGCCGCGTGGAACAGTTCGCTGTTAAATGAGCCAGCATCCGTTGGCGGGATAATCATCAACGCCTCGTCTACAACTTCTGGTAATTATGGCCCAGAGCTAATATGTGAGACCTGAAGACAAGACACCAGCGTAGATGTGTGTGTAAGTCAGGGTCACTTCTGATTAGCGCCACCGTCGGTTTGGCCCGATTAACGTATTTTCCGGTTTGATTGGGTCCCTAATTCCCATTGTGTTGACGGGGAGTGTGCTTGACGCGAGTGACGTTGCGTAGGGCCATACTCAGAGAGCTGATGGTGACGCAGAAGGTGCATTAAGAGTGAATATGAGGGTAGGAGAAAGTGACGAAGTTCGAGGAGGTGAAGGAAAGTGATTGTGAGTAGGCCGGTGAGTAGTTAGGACACCAGAACTGGGAACACCATGCGCACATTAACGGTCTTCAACCACAACACCACCATCACGACCTGCAACCACAACAACAACAACAACAACAATAGGAATAACACAAAATCCTACCTCGCCAAAGAAAACGGGAAGTGGCATAACAAAGGACCAAACGAGACCGGAAGAGAAGTTGGGTCTGTTCTTGCAAGAAGGACATTTGTGAGTAAATGAGATGTGGTAAGAGTTGTAGGTAGTGAGACGGGGGTGGGACGGGGAAGTAGTGGGAGAGGGTGATGATAGAGGGGAGGGAAGGGTTGATGAGAGGAAGGTCGGTAGGGGGAGAGGAGGGCTGGTTGAGGGAAGCAAAGTGTTTGTAAGGGAAGGTGGAAGCTGGGTTAGGAGACGGAGACAGGGGGAGAAAAGGGAGACGGAAGGTGTTAATAGGGAGTCGTAGGTGTGGGGATGGGTAAGAATGGGGAACTGGAAAGTGAGGAGAGGTTGTCGAGACGGCGAAGGGGGTCCCAACACTTACAATACACACTTCTGATTAACCACCAATGTTGCTTGACAAGTTGCTGATGCCTCTCCAACACTTAGGAGCAACACTTATGATGTCTCTCCACAACTTATGATACCTCTCCAACACTTGAAGGAAATCCTCTTGATAGATCCCCAATACTGCTCTAAATGACGATGATTTCAAACATACTTCATTAAACTTTTAATCACCATCACTATTACCATCACTATTACCATCACCATCACACTCGCCAACACCCAGTCATCACCACCACCATTAACAATATTTTCATCAACACAGTAACCGTTCACAGCCAATCAACAGCCCTCTCCATCCGTTAATCAACCCCCCCAATCATTCACGACCAATCAACAAATCCCCTACATGACGTCTCCAAATGCACTCAGTAAATAAACTTACTCTGAACCCCCTCTTCCCCAAACACCTCGGAAGACAACAGATTAAACCGAAACAGGAATTTTCAATGCACCTAAATCACTCTAGCGCTCGCTCTCAACCCCAGACACACCCCCACTGCCTCCCCACAACCCCCCCAGAGGGTGCAGAGGACCATAAAGTGGCATAGCCTACACGCGTACTGAGGGACTCTGGTGGTAACTTGTGTGGTGTCTGGCATGATCTCAATAATGACAGGCTGCCCACCCATTCCCCGAGGGGGTACCTACCTTGATGACCACAACACTTACACCTAGTTCCTCTCTCTCTCTCTCTCTCTCTCTCTCTCTCTCTCTCTCTCTCTCTCTCTCTCTCTCTCTCTCTCTCTCTCTCTCTCTCTCTCTCTCTCTCTCTCTCTCTCTCTCTCTCACACACACACCATAAAGACGCGGGACATTCCCCCATGATCACTATCTGCACAAGTGTTCGTATTAGTTATCTGTCTGGTGCTTAATGTCTCTCCTCTATCTCTCCGTATTATCATCTCTGCTTTATGTCTCCTCTCTCTCACTTTTCTTGCCTCACTGATCTTTTCTCCTTTTTCACTCTCATTTTTCTTGCCTCTGATCATTTTATTATTTGTGTTATTCTCTCAGTCTTTCCTTCTCAGTGCTAAACAAGCGAGACGGTAAATGTTCACAGCATTGAACAGGAACGAATCTTGAACAAAAAGCTTCCGAGAGGTTGACTACAATAATAATGACTCCAGGAGTCAATATCCGGCACCATCTCTTCATAATTTATATAAATGATCGAGAATATAAAAAAATATAAGTATTCATCTTTTTTGTCTTCGTCTATGTGTCTCTCTCTCTGCCTTTCTCCCTTTCACTACCTCTCTCTTTGTCTTCCTGTCTCTCATCCCCTCTTTCCACTCCCTATCTCTGTATATCTGGCTTATTCCTTTTTCCCATTTACACTTTCCACGCTGTATAATATCCTCATTCCCACATATCGCTTTTTATTGATGTTACTCACATTCCCCATTTGCTCCCTCCCACTTTCCCACAATCACCACGATTCATCTGCTCCTCCCTCTTTCTCTTCCTCTTTATACCTAGTCTGCTTCTTATCTCTGCTTCTTTTATTCTTACAGCCATCTCCTCTTAGGTTCATCTGTGGTTAAGGTTTTCTCTTGTTAGTTTGGTCTTGTTTTTAGTTTTCTGTGATGTCAAGGTCTTCGTTTCTTGCCCTGTTCTCTCTCTCTCATCATCATTCTTCCCTTTATCTCATCCTTCTCTCTCATCTTCTCTCTCTTTTTCTATATATCTGCTTACATGTATATCTGTCTTCCATTCAGGCAAGCTGTCTATCAAAATAATATGTATATTTAGATGCTTTAAACAACTCTCAGGTCATCTATATAGTTCACATACTTTACCATCACTCCATATATATATATATATATATATATATATATATATATATATATATATATATATATATATATATATATATATATATATATATATATGTATGTATATCACAACACCTGCCATTCTGCTCTCACATCTGTAAGTCAGGCCACTGTTATTAGACTACTCTCCTTCTCTCTTCTACCACCATCACCACCACCTCCAGCACCATTAACACTATCACCACCAAAACCACTATAACCAATTCGACTATCACCATCACCATCCACCAACCCACACATCCACTCACCAATCCACCCACCCACCCACATCCACCCAATCACCAATCGAAGATTCATAATGGCGTCTACGCACCCTCTCTTACTCACATCCCCTATTACTAACTATTTTTTTTCCACACACCCACACACCCCAGGAAGCAGCCCGTAACAGCTGTCTAACTCCCAGGTGCCTATTTACTGCTAGGTAACAGGGACATCATGGTGACAGAAACTCTGCCCATTTGTTTCTGCCGGCCCGGGAATCGAACCCCGGTCCACATGACTACGTATCGAGCGTGCTGTCCACACAGCCACCGGCCCCGAGTGTGTATGTGTTTGTGCGCGCACGCTTATTATTTACGTATGAAGAGACGAAGTTGGGCTCCGAGTTTCCATCTATTGGATGTCTAATGCAAGGATTTCAAGCCTAAATATCTTTCATCACATTTACTTAAAATCTTTCATCACATTTACTTAAAATAGTGTATGGAGTTGACATGAACCTTCTCCACGTCTTATTCATCCCATTTTCCCAACTACTTTTTTCTCAAAGGATTTTTTTTCCCACGTCAATACGGCTCATCTATTGAACCAGCTTCCGTGTATTTTCGTTCCACTCCTGTTTACTGCAAATATTTCCTCTTTTTCGAAAATTATTTTACATGACTCGTCTCTCTATCTCTCTCTCCCCCCCCATTTCATGGTGCTAGCAGTCTGTTCCATCGACATATCCTAGAACCCTATTCTATGCAGTTTCTTTTGAACCAGTTGAGAATGGAAATCAGACGCGAGAACTGTGTACTCTAGGGCTGGTCTCACGTAGGTAGTATATTCTGAATACCTCTGTATCATATATCCTCAAGAGGATGTAATGGCCAGCAGTTTTGCGCATGCGGCTAATTTGGTGAGTCTGTAGCGAAATACGTTTTTCTTTAGCTGGTTCGGGGAGGAGGTTCCCAGTAGTAGTATAATCTGCAACGCAAAGCCTGCGTTATTTTTGGGCAGCGTTGGCCCTTCGTCGCAGATTACACTACTACTTTTAGTCATTAAGTACAGGCTTTCTGGTGTTGTCTTTTACCTCTTTATCTCATCACAGTCTTAACACCCGACACTCACTGCTTCTACATTATATTAACTATTTCTGGAACAACCATAGCCAGGTCTTTGGTATAGATTAAATAGTATAGGTTTGAGGAGAGATGTTTGGGGTCACTGCTTGTGTAAATAATTAATCCCAGGCACCACTAGACGGCATACCTAATGGTGCCTGGGAAGACCCAGTTTTTATTTTTATTTTATTATTTTCTACCACAGACATAGCCACACATTTACAATGCTAACCGACATTTATACATTTTCTTCTCTCCTCCATGGATAGGGTTAGAGATGTGTTAAACATATAGTTCAGGGGTTTATTGAACAATCAACCACAGAAGGTGATTCGGTGCTTTTAAAATGCTAA
The DNA here is from genome assembly GCF_040958095.1 of Procambarus clarkii. Lineage (NCBI taxonomy): Eukaryota > Metazoa > Arthropoda > Malacostraca > Decapoda > Cambaridae > Procambarus > Procambarus clarkii. The sequence continues at coordinate 21,099,573 of NC_091237.1, read as the reverse complement.
GGTAACCTACATACGTAAATACATAGATACACAAATTTACGTATGCCCTACATAAAGTGGTCGATGTGTCTTTAACATAGTGTCATTAATGCATTTACAAAGGTGAAATGTAATTCTGATCAGCTTCCATGTATACTTTATACACATGCATATACATACATACACACACACATACACGTACATAGACATATATACAAACATATATACGCACACATGCATTCACATACATTTTTCTCTTTTGCTCTGACAGGGTAAGATAGCTGATAGAGAAACTAGTGTGCAATTAAGCACTTAATCACTGAAGGTGATTAAGGTGCTTTTACAAGCTCAGGTTATATAGTGACATCACATACATACATTGTATAATTGATACGTTACATGGTCAATCTTGGGTACAAGTCCAATATATCATCAAGTGTTCCAGTACTCATATAGTAATTACAGAATTCAGAATACCTTAGCCCAGGAGGGCATACCTTTTAACCCAGTGAGTGGGTTAATTCTCTACATCTCTCTCAAGATAGCAGAGTATGAAAGGGGGAAATGGAGAGAGGGAGGGCCTTGTATATGACGTATGGATGGTGTGGGAGAGAGGGATGCATGGAAGAACCCATGTTAATGCAGTGTTGCATGGTGATAAGGAACCGCTCAGCTTGTCACTGACAGGTAGGTATTACCAGTACGAATATAATTTTTATTATAATTATTTTGGCATGAAATGTGAAATTTTTACAATACAGAAGGAACATAAAACAAAGAAAAATTATAATAATAAAAAATATATACAAATAAGATTCGGGGCAGAATGTTACAGCGATATTCGTCGTGGGGGTAGCTTTGGCATTGTGTAATATGACACTCTTTTCATTGATGCCATCCCCGACCCACCCATGTTAGGCGTGTATCCAACAGCAATTCCCGTTAAAAACTGATTCAGACTAACCCCAATTATCTGGCCTCATATGTGTATGTATATATATATATATATATATATATATATATATATATATATATATATATATATATATATATATATATATATATATATATATATATATATATATTCATATAATAACAATAATACAATTATATATAATTATATTGTTATATTGCCATAACCTTAGAGCAGGTGGGCGGTAACTTCACACCTGCTGTATTTAAGTGCAGGTAACTTTATAAGTGTCATATATAAATACTGGTAATATTCTTATCTAACCTCCAAGTAGGATAATATTACATTTAACTTGACAACTATTAAGGCAAATTTTCTTGGGTCAAGTGCACGGAGAAGTTTGTTTGTTGTTTTGTTTGTGCATTTGCTGCTTCTGAAAGCTATTGGTACAAGGTGATTACAATGAACATTATGAACTATGACCAAATGTGGACGGGGATGGTTTTAGGCAGTTCTTCCTTGTCTCCTACCAGCTACTTGGACTGGACGGTAGAGCGACGGTCTCGCTCCTGCAGGTTGGCGTTCAATCCCCGACCGTCCAAGTGTTTAGGCATCATTCTTTCCCTTCGTCTCATCCCAAATCCTTATCCTGACCCCTTCCCAGTGTTATAAAGTCGTAATGACTTGGCGCTTTACCCCATGATAACTAACTTCCTTTCCTCCTCTTTCTATTCCTATCCTTTCGCTTGTCCTCTTCGTTTTAATGCTGATCGTTCTTCTGATCTCCTCTTTCTCTTTCTCTTTCTCTTACACTTTTATTTAACTTTGTCTCCTTCCTCCTTATCCCTGCTCCTCCTCGCCTCCCTTGTTAGCAATCTTCAGCTTTCACGTCGCCTCTATTGCTCTCCCGCTTCGTCTCCTCTTCCCTATGGCTTTTCCTCTTCCTCCTGTTTTCTTTCTGCATCTAATCTCTTCTCTGCTTCACCTCGCCCTTCTCCTCCTCCTCCTCTCGTCGTCTCCTCTCATCTCTCCTCCCTGCTCGTCGAGCCAACATACTCGTTTATATTATTGGCGACCTTAAGCATAAACTGCTGGCTAGGTGACCCGTATAGACGCGTGCTGCAAGGTAAGAGAGGACGTCGGATATAAACTCATAACATTAAGACCGCCCGTCTCTACTATGTCAGGGAAGGCTGTCCTTACCCCCCCCCCTTCCCAGTCCTCCCCGACCTCCCCCACCCCTTCTTTCATGCTTTCTTCTTCATTCATTTCATCTGTTCATTCCTTATATTCCATCTCTTCATTCTTCCTCACGCCTTTATTTCTTATTCTTCATCTTTCCTTCTTTCTTTTTTTTAATCTTCATTCCTGTGTTCTTTCATTTCTCTTTTCCTAGTTTTCCTTCCTTGCTTAAAACCCTTTATTAATTTTTTTACAAAACTTAGTATTTCTTTCATTTCTCCGTTCTTTTTTCCTTTACTCCTTGTGACCAAACCTCTGATTATATATTTTTAATTGGGCTAGACGGTAGAGCGACAGTCTCGTTTCTTCCAGGTCAGCGTTCAATCCCCGACCTTCCAAGTGGTTGGGCACCTTTCCTTTCCTTTCCTTGGTCCTGTCCTAAATCCTAATCTTCATCCTTTCCAAGTACATGCTATATAGTCATAATGGCTTAGTGCTTTCTCCTAATAATTTCCATTACCATTCCCTCTTCTTCCCCTTTGCTAATTTCCCCTTTTTATTGTGTGTTGATTTTTTACCTTTTCCTGTATGTTAAATGAACAAATTAATTAATGTCTGTCTGTGTCTGTCTGTCTCTTTCTCTCCCTCTGTTTATCTTTCTCTATCTCTACCTCTGTTTCTCTGCCTGTCTCATCCTCCCCCGTAGACGGGGGAATGGACGCGTTGTAAGGTGGGGTTGGCTGGTTGTGGCCTGCTGATGTTATCCCCAAGGAGGAGTTTCTGTCTGTGTGTTGTGTCTGTCTGTCTATCTGTCTTTTAATAAGCGAGAATGGAGTGAGTGATCGGGAGGCGGCCACAGATAACGTCCGAGCCCTAACGAGCCAATGACGATTTATCTCTCTGGACCTCAAAACACAGTGTGTCTATAGATAAAAATGGAGAGAGAGAGAGAGAGAGAGAGAGAGAGAGAGAGAGAGAGAGAGAGAGAGAGAGAGAGAGAGAGAGAGAGAGAGAGAGAGAGAGAGAGAGAGCGCGCAAAGGTGGGAAGAAGGGAGGAGTTGTATGGTTGTACTTTTCAGTATCTTGAAGATGACTGTCCCCCTTCCCCTTGAAGATGACTGGAGATAGGAGGATAGGGGAGAAGGATGGGAGGGATAGCGGTAGGAAAGGGAAAAGAATATCTATGACAGGATGGTGACCTGTGGTTTTCTTCCTATTTTGGGGGACGTAATGCCGCCATATATGCTGCTATGGCGCTATGTTCACTCACAGGGTGAGTGGCGCTGCCCAGTAAACTCGCCCCTCTGGGCAAAATTTAATTTAAACTTTAGGATGGTGACCGGGAAGGTGACGGAATAAAGTGGGAATTGTACGATGAGAGGTTGTATGCCAAGAACAGTGAAACGCATGTGTTGGTATAGTTGTGTTGGAAAGAGATATATAAGAGCTAAGAAAGACATGATAAACACATACAAAATACTCAGTATAATAACCATGGCTAAGACAGACTCGTTAGAACAAGTGGAACATGAGAACAAGACGACACAGATGGAAACTGAACACGCAAATGAGCCAGAGACATTAAAGAAAACATTTTTCAGTGGCATAGTGAACAAATGAAATGCACCCAAGAGTAAAATGCTGGATAAAGACTCCATACACACTTTCACCTGTAACAGATTGCCACAGAGCTCAATAGGTTTGGGTTCATGTACTCCAGTCGAGGGTCCCTAAGTCAACTGGGCAGGTTGGTCGGATCTGTTGTTATTCTCGGGCAAATTAGAGCCAGGCAGGCGCAAGAAATTTTATTACAGTTCTCCAGACGAACACACGAGAAAAATTTCGGACATTTGTTAAGTGTGCATAATGAACTAGGAGAGAACTGGCCGGGTTTACAGTCTCGTTTGACGGGGGGAAGGATGAGCTGGAGGGAAAAAAGGGAGGGGAAAGGGAGAAGAGGGGATGGATGAATTAGGGAGGTGTGCTTGAGGAGGATGGTAGGAAGAGGAACAAGACAAGCAGGATGGAGAAAGAGGATGTTGAGCAGGAGAAGAAGTAAATGCCTCATTTATTTATGTCATTAAGGGAACTTAGCTTATTTATTTTTCTATATGATAAAACTTTATCCACATTAACAGTGAAAGCGAAACTCTAAAGCTATATATCCAAGTCAATATCTATCCAGTTTCAGCCTTGGCTTTGATCAATCCCAAAAATTTGCCAAGAATCTACTAGGTAATTTACGGCAGGTGTTAAAAGCCAATTGTACTAATAAATTTTGCGAATTCTGACGTAAGCAAATTAGTTAAAACCGGTTTGCTAAATTTAATGCAGTTTTTTTTTTTTTTTTGGAGGGTGTGGGGGGGGGGTTGTACTATTGCAAATTATGGCTAATTTCTTTTCATTAATGTAGAACATTTAGACACATCATGTATTTTGGCAAATTTAGGTACAACTTTTTATTTAATAGTGAATTTAAGTACAATGTCCAGTTTTCCTTTAGTAACCAATTTTCAGGTTATTTGCAAATTGCAAGAGGATATTAAAATTAGTTAATTTGAAATTTGAAATTACCATTTTCTTGGAAACTGTCATATCAGAGGAGTTTGCTTATAGCAAATGGTGACAAATTCTTTGCTGGTGCCAATTCGTATATTCGAGGACCATTTTTTCAGCGAAATTAAATGTAAACTCTACTTTATTTGGAACAGGAAATTATTAATTCGCAAACAAAACTACACAACTTCATCAGACTTATTCGTGAACTTTTTGTTGGCATGTGTAGCAGACAGAATGTTTGTTAAAACTTATTTTGTCAGTGCTCGGGAACTGTTAAAACTTTTTATGATAGCTGAATTTATGGAAACAAAATTAGCACCATTCAGCGTCACAGTAGAGTGACGTCTGTGTGTGTGTGTGTGTGTGTGTGTGTGTGTGTGTGTGTGTGTGTGTGTGTGTGTGTGTGTGTGTGTGTGTGTGTGTGTGTGTGTGTGTGGTTTTAGGATCTTTTGTGATTATTAAACAATCAGTAGACGTCTTCTAATTATCATGCATTAATCTATGATCTGATACCGCCGAAGTGACCTACAGCAATGTACAATTGGTGTAGGTCATTGTACAATGTACAACACACACACACACACACACACACACACACACACACACACACACACACACACACACACACACACACACACATACAAATAGGTGAGTACACACATCCACAACTTTAAGGCCAGATTCGACAAAGTGGAACGTCAGAACAGTTAAACATAACAGGTACAACAAAGCCAGAAGGCGGGAGCATGTAGCTAGGCCTCACTCCTCCGTAGTCACTGATAGGGAAGAACCAATAGGTAAGCACAATAATTGCCCAAACACCAAGGTAAAAACAACGGAGACTAGTGACGCGAGGGCAGTCATCCACACACACACACAATCGCCTAATGACCGTTTCCTCTACTTTCTCTACCAAGTGGCACGCTCAGGCACCATCTAATTACCGCAAATAGCTCACCTTAATTTCTTAATTATTTCCATTTCGGAGGGAAGGGGCCCCGTATTGTCTTGCCTAAGTGCCCTTTTTGCCTTGGTGAGGTGGGAGGGGAATTACCCTACAATCCTTACCCCGAAAGTCACGGAAGCATGACTTCTTTCCCAAGTAGGTATGGCGTTTCTGGCTTGGGTAGATTGGATAAGGGATAGGGATACAGTATGGGATAGTGATATGGTTGTGAATAGAGATATGGGTCGGGAATATGGATATGGTAGAGAATAGGGTTATGGTATATAGGTAGTATGATTTCAACCAACCTATCCTACCCATAAAACTTACCTCAACTACCTTCTTCATTCTCATCTCCCTTGTGTGAGCCAAGATACGGAACTTGCCTTTCCCGTGTGTCTTGTTTGGCCTACACTCGCCTGTCTCTTAATCCATCCCATCCCCATCCCTCCACACCTTCCCTCTCACCCAGTTCCTTCTTCCTTCACCTCCTCCACTTCCCCTCTTCCCTCCGGCCACCCCAGCAACCTTACCGTTAGCAACCCCCCTCCACACATACCTCAGTACATTCTAACACATTTGATTCACCACAAGACACACAAACACATGCACCCAAATCAACCCAACGCGCACACTTCCCCACTACACACATACACGTTAAGCACACACACCCTGCTTTAAGGTACCACGACTCAAGCTTTACAGCACAGATATCACACAATCCTCCCTAAAACCTTCACACTACCTTTCCGTATAACTTTATCCATTATGCTTGAAGCTCGTTCAATATCCTCCAAGCTTAGGGCTCAGCCAGTATCCACCAGACTCGACCAGACACGTTTCACTTAGGGTGTAAAATATTAGCAGCAGACACTAAGGGCTGTTTGGTCAGTGTGGTTATTAAACACGGCCTTCACAGTGACGCCACAGAGTTCAACTCTTCTCTAGCTTCTGTTAGGTCTATATTTGTGGTTTATTAGCGTTATTATTATTATTATTATTATTATTATTATTATTATTATTATTATTATTATTATTATTATTTGTATTATTATTGATGTTATTATTACAACATTTGTTAGTGAATTTGATATATATATATATATATATATATATATATATATATATATATATATATATATATATATATATATATATGCAGCCGTCTACAAACACACCACACACGCCCCTCCCCACACACACACACCCCACACATACGTCTCTACAACACTCACCCACTTCCCCTCCCCCCATCCCTCCCACACGGGAGGCAGGCCTACAAGACAGGCCTGGGAGTACTATGGGAACCTTGCGTGTTGTGCTTGATTAATTACACCTGTTACCTCTACTTATTTACCTGGATCATGATGTATTATGTGTGTGTGTGCCTCTGTTTTATTCCTACACACACACACCTGCGGCTGAGTGAACAGGACGTTGGATACGTAATCCCATGGTCCGGGGATCGATTTGCGGCGCCGACGAGAAACAATGGGCAGTTTCTTTCACCCTGATGCCCCTGTTACCAGCAGTAATTATGTACCCGGGAGTTAAACAGATGTTACGGGATGCTACTGGCTACTAACTATCCCTCTGGGGGGGGGGGGATAGTTAGTAGTTAGTAACAGTTGATTGACAGTTGAGAGGCGGGCCGAAAGAGCAGAGCTCAACCTCCGCGAGGACAACTAGGTGAGTACATTGGAGGCAAACTCTATTCACAACTTTAAATGCAGATGCTAGAGCCCACTAGGCTCTGGAATATATGTTCATAATAAAATATACTACTAATAAAAACAAATGTTTAAATTTCTGGAGACTGTCAATGTGCAGTGTTCAAGTATTTCCAGGGAGCCTGCCTGGCCTGTGACCTCAGCCCCCCCCCCTCGCTCAGGCAGGACGAGGACCAAACTTGTGACCCCGCCTCCTGGTCTGAAATATTGGGTGTCGCCTTAATCCCATATCAGTCCATAGCGAAGTGGAACCGCTCGTATATATCGATAGCTCCCCCTCCTATATTCTCCACATGGAACTTGTTCGAGGAAATAAATAGTCTCCCCCTTCCAATATTCCCGCCACCACCACCGCCGTTCCTGGCGTATTCCAAATCGACCTTAAAACAAAGAATGTGGCAGGAGGAAAAATTAAAAAAAAAAAGTTGTTGAAGAAGTAAGTGCGGGTTCTCCCTTTTCCCCTCTCGCCCCACTCCCCACTTTCCCCTCTCCCACTTTCCCCTCCCTTTGTATTCCCATTTTCTTTCCATATTGAGCGCCACAGTTTGAAGGAAGGGATTGGGGGCGGGGGTGGGATGTTGGGAAGCAAATGAGGGGCTGGCGATCGCTCGGGCGCTAGTAAGCAGGGCAGGTATTGGGAGAGGTAGAGAGATGGGAATATGAGATACAGATATTACAGAAGGAAGAAAAACAGAATGAAAATGAGATTGAAAAGAGAACGTGGCCTCGCGAGCAATTTCGGTCAGGTTCGAGTCTTGGGCAGGGCAGGGAGAGTCAAATAGGCACCAATCATGAACTGCCTACACCTGTCTCCCACCGGTAATTAGGAGCCTGGATGTACACCGATTTGAGGGGGTTGTGTTCTAGGGGGAAAAATAGAAGGGTAAAGCTTAAGATGGACCTCTGTAAAAGGGAACACCTAAACCTTCTAAAAAGAACCTAAAGACTTCACCTTTTTCAGGGATATTCTGCGCGGGCCCTAAGCCTCTGGCTGGCCCAGTAAGTGTTGCTTGTTTCCGCTTTAATTGGGAGGAGTGTGGGTATTTATGACTCGTATGATCGCTTCAATAAGATTTTGTCCCATGTGTTGAAGAACTTCTTCTGCTCTGTTGAATCTAAGTTGAAATCTTAATGGGTTTGTAACTGTGCACTGTGTTAGATAATGTTCCAGTGGTCTGTCGGGCATTTCTCCACAGTGCTGACATTTCCTCTCATCTTCCGGAACCTGTAAACTTATTTCCCATGCACATGGGTATCCAAGCCTGATGCGATGTAAGTGTACTTCTGTTGTTCTACTGCTCCCTTTCATCAAACTAAGTGGTTCGTAGTTGGTTGAATTCTTGTGCCAATCCGCAGATCCTGATGTTGCAACTGCTGTGTTGTGGGTCTTCATCTGTACCTTCCTGTACAGAAGAGAGTTAAATGAGATTGACTGGAAGGGATAAATTAATCATTCTAGCACGATTTTTTCTATATTTCTTATGCTCTTCACTTGAGAGGGAAGCTGAAACGTTAATTCTCCAAAGTTTTTTTTACAGTTTTATATGAACTGACACTAAGAAACGTGTGTGTGCGTGTGCGTGTTGGTTGTGTGTGTGTGTGTGTGTGCACGCGCGTGTAGAGAAAGGTAGATAAGAGGGAGGAGGAACTGAAAAGGGGTGGATGAGGGAGGGAGGGTGAAAGAGGGCAGTATTTATACCGTCATTTAAGGGTGGACTTGAGTGTGTTTACCAGCGTGGTTGGACGTAAGAAATGTGTGTCGGAACAGTTGAGGTGCTCTCGACGCATGCTCAACCATCGAAGCATGCCCGGCCATCGAAGCATGCCCGGCCATCGACGCATGCCCGGCCATCGACGCATGCCCGGCCTTCGACGCATGCCCGGCCTTCGACGCATGCCCGGCCTCCGATGCGTTACGTGGCTACGGTCTTTTTATCAACACCATATCGTAAATTCGTCGTACAAAGACACTGAGGCTTCGTGCTAATATTTACTTGTCACATCGGGTCGCTCTCCGGGCGCGGGCGTACTATATGCGACCGTCGGGATGAGGTACACAAGGGCGAAGGCACCAGGCAGTGCGCCAGGGTTAAGTACCGTTGTCATTTACATCGGTCTCTAGTATATTTGGATGATTTGGTTAATAAAAATGACAGTCGGTCCAAAACGACAGACAAACATGACTCCTACCGCCGCCTGACGCAAGGATGAAGATTTTTGGGGTGGCGCCTGTGATAAGCCTCGATGGTCGTGTCCCGTGTTGGGGGATGGCGCATTAGGGATGATAATAAATTACAGCAATTAAAAGTTATAGGTGGAGGAGAGCCGGGGTTGTATTTTGTGGGGGAGATAGCGAGCCTGGCGGGCACCGACGGCCGGACACTTCTACACGCGCTCTTCCTCACGCCTTCCTTGCCTATTGTCACCTACTCCTCAGACCCCGCCAGTGTTGGTTACTCGTGCCTCGAGTGTAACCACCTCGACCTCCAGTGTCACCTGTACCGGATTAGCCACTACCTCTCACTAGGCTTGGAGTATCACCTGTTCAACATCCATTCATTCTGTGATCATGGGTTTAAGGTGCTTGCAATACAATGTTATTTGCTTAAAGGTCACCTGCTCGAGGACCACATGTTCACTAGAAGCCCACCTCTTCATTCAAGGGCCCACCTCCTATCCTCCAGGCCCACTTGTTGAGAGGCCCACCTGTTCACTCGAGGCCCACCTGTTCACTCGAGGTCCACCTGTTCACTCGAGGCCTACCTGTTTACTCAAGGCCAACCTGATCAAGTATCAGCTGTGCCACAGTTAACTGCCAGTTCGTATAACATAAAACAAGGCTAATGCCTCCGAGTCTTGGACAGCGGCCAAACAGGTGTGAAGTTCACTTCTCTCTAGTCTTCATCTCCTCCTTCCTCGCTCCCTTTTCTTCTCCTCCTCCTCCACATTCTCCTTCCCTCCTTCAAAATTGTTATCTCCACCATCACCATGATCATCACACCTCCATAATCAATACCACCATCAGCACCACCACCATCGCCACTACTACTACCACCACCACCACCATCGCCACGACCACAACTAGCACCACCACCATCATTACCTTACACTACACTTCCTCACGAGCTGCTCCTTGACCGGCGTCATGGCCCTTGTCCTCCGCCTCAAGTGTCACCCTCGCTCTTTGCCTTACGACTTGAGGCCCACCTGTCTGTCACGACCTGTAGCTCAAGTGCCACTCACATTTCACGCGGCGCCTTGAGTTGCACCTGAGTATCTATCACGGTGGTAAGAGGGTGGAGGAGGAGGAGGCGGTTGAAGGAGGAGGTAGGGGTGGGTGGGGAGGAGGGAAGGGAGTAGGGTGACCGAGAGAGAAAGGTAGGGTTGGGGAATTTAGCGAAGGTGGGGTGGGGGGGGATGGGTGGAGAACGTGGTGAAGCAACGTATTGTGAGTCATCCCGATCCTTCATGAAGCCCCTGTTGACTCGTGGGGGACTTGGTTGGTGTGTCTTGAAGGTTGACTGTCGCCCCAACACCCAATCAGTGTGATCTCTAAGCAACACCTTCACTCTGCATGTTCAGGCGGCTCACAACTAGGAACATACAGTCACACACTGATATATACATAATACATACATGGAAACATGTTCCAAATGAGAAACGGAAGGACCAAAAGATTCTGGCAGAAGCTTTAGAGGGATGTCAGGAAACAGTGCAAGGGCGAGAAGACGGTGCCGGGGAGGTAAAGCCCAACCCTACATGTTGATAAGTACACATGAAGTGTAGGAGGACCTGGTTCTAAATGGTGCCAAGGCATCATACAGAAGAGCTACGAGGACAGGTTGGAACCTCTATATCTCCCACAACCGGTTGACAGAAGAAACACAGGGGGGTATAATCCTCGCTTATCATAAAGTAATGAAAACCAATAAAGAGGAGTTTTCGAAGCCAGTAGCATCAATAACAAAACAAAATTACAAATAACTAAAATAAAGTCGCCAAAAACTTTACTTAAACTTCATCTTGCAAATAAAGTAGTTGACGGATAGAATTAGATAAAGATAAAATGAAGATAGAATAGAAAGAACACCGGAAGCACAAGCCAACATACATAAAAACAGAATAAAGAAAACAGCAGCAGGCCTATTGGTCCATGTAAGGAAGCCTCCATATGTACCCTACATTACTGTTTCACATAAGAACATAAGAACAAAGGCAACTGCAGAAGGCCTATTGGCCCATACGAGGCAGCTCCTATTTATAACCACCCAATCCCACTCATATACTTGTCCAACCCGCGCTTGAAACAATCGAGGGACCCCACCTCCACAATGTTACGCGGCAATTGGTTCCACAAATCAACAACCCTGTTACTGAACCAGTATTTACCCAAGTCTTTCCTAAATCTAAACTTATCCAATTTATACCCATTGTTTCGTGTTCTGTCTTGTGTTGATACTTTTAATACCTAAGAACTGGGGATAGACATACATGTCTATCCTTCGCATGAAACACTCCAGGGGTACCACGGTTATCACATGACCCGCTAATTTAGGCCATAAATCAACAACACTGTTCCTAACACAATATTTACTAAAGTTTATCTAAATCGTTATCTATACAAATTAGAGTCTTATAAGTATCTGTATCTTATAAGTTTAGATACAGGTTTATCTTTGCCTGTATCTAAACTTATCCAATTTGCATCTATTATTTAGTGTTCTAAATTGTGTTCAATATAGAACACAATATAGGTCATATATATTTATATATTTAACACCTTATGAATGTATAAATTCCTTCGTTATATTAATTTATATAATTCAATATCATTATTCACCTTTCTAGGGAATGCCAATTACACTTTCTTAATCTCTTTTCATAAAGGAAGTTTAACATTCCAGGTAGTAACTTTGTCAATATTTTCTGGACATGATCAAGTGAAGCTACTTACATCCACTCCATAGTGTAGTGACCAAAACGGAATTGCATAATCTAAATGTGGCTAAATAAAGGTAGGATGAAGGTGAAGATTCCTCCCTCTGTCAACAACACCCAATACGATGCTCCCCCTCTACAGAAACCTCTACATCCCCTCCCCAATAAATACCCCTCTATACAAAACTACCCCCCTTCCCTCCATCTCACATTCTTAAGAACAATGTAAACTCTTAAACCCGAACCTAGACGATACTTTACACCAACTGACCCTAAAAAAAGAGGCAATTTCAACTCTCAATTTACATACTTAAAACACACATACACACACACCAAATAAAAATTAAACAAATATTCAAAAAAGTTAAAACCACGCAGGAGGAATATTGAATCCCGCATGTTTGGACATTATTAATAAAGGTTTTAAATATATACATATGTACATTTTTGTCGCCGCTTTTTTTATTTTTATTGGAGGGGAGAGAGTGGCGCAGGGCAATATTAAATGCCAACTAGGGAGAGTATAAGGGAGACCAGACTGGCAGGCCAGAGTGGTAGACCAGGATAGTTGCCTACTTTGGCCGACCAGGATAGTTGCCTACTTTGGCCGACCAGGATAGTTGCCTTTAGCAGATCAAGATGGCTGGACAGGATTGCAGAAAAGGATAACAGATTAGAATATCAGATCACGACTACAATACAAGCAAATAAATCAAAGACGCAGGGGAAAACTAAAACCCAATATAAAATAATTTGAGGAATAAAGAAAAATTAAAAAGACAAAAGATCCAAAAATCAAGAGAGAAATAAGAAATGAACAAAACCTGTTGACAAAGGCAATGTGGGTCTTCCAGTTGAGGAATTCCATAACAATGGCTCTGGAAGGTACACTCCCATTGCCTCCAAGGTGTGGAAAAATTCGTCGAAAATCATTTACGTCAAGCTCTGGAATACCTGCCCATAAAATGCCTGGAAAACTTTTATATTCTTTAAATATAAATGTATATATTTTATATACATGAACATATATATGCATTTTGCATACAAAAGTACATATTATATATATATATATATATATATATATATATATATATATATATATATATATATATATATATATATATATATATATATATATATATATATATATATATATATATAAGATTTTATTGTATATGAAGTTTGAAACTCTTTAGTGCTATAATTGACTGTGCTTTGACCTGTGCCGCTATACTAGCATGACCTGAACTAGTATACTATGTGATCTGGACTAGAATATTGAAACGACTTGAATATACAAACGTCTCAAGCGACCTCTCAGGAGACTGGCCGCGGCTACGTTGCTTCCCGGAACGATCAACAGATAGACATCATGAACTGACCTTACCGATCGATCGTCGGAGTCAATATAACAAACTTTGATCAACTGTGGAGCAAAGTCATCGTAGGTTACTCTCTAGACTATTGTCCATAATGATCGTTAGCTTTGGCCAGGTAAGGTTACGATAGGTTGAGAAAGGTCGGGCTTATTCACAGAGTAGCAATTGTTCACAGAGTAGCAATTGTTCACAGAGTAGCAATGACGAATGGGAAACATACTTTTCACATGTTTTAGACCCTTAATAGTAATTAAGGGTCTAAAACTACTCCATAATAGTACCCCCACTGGCATCTATTTGCTGTATATGGCATAGGAGAAGACGACTACCACGTAACATTACTCATGGGTCAAGTTTTGTTGACTTCAACGGACTAGTATATATCCTTGAGGTGAAATCCAATTTCCTGTGAAATCCAGCGAACACGCGAACTGCAGAGATGTTTGCGAGCGAACAAGTACCAGAAAAACAAGGTGATTAGGTATTAAATGTTTCTTACAGCGCAATTTGGACAAAAAACCGTCTAGTCCCAGAAGCCTGAACGGGTCCCAGACACCCGCGGTGTTGATTGCCAGGTACTCTAGAATTGATTGTACCACGGGTGGTACAACCCAATTGGTGGTGTGGTTAGCGCGGTGGTTTGTGGATACCAGGTGACAGTCAGTGGCAGCTGGTATTCCCACTGGTTCACTCCTGGCAACCTATGACAACTACCATGGTTCACCCATGACAACTGATGACAGCTACCATGGTTCACATCTGACACCCACAATAGCTCTAAAATTTACTAAACAAATAAATACAATAAACATTGCCAATAGATATTTAAAGAAAAATATTAAATGTAAATTAAACATTATACAAATAAAACCAAATAAATATGAGTATAAATGTTTTTATCTTGAAATAACATTTAAATCTACGCAGAACTTAAAAAGGTCAAAAATGAGCCATTAAATATTTGGTTTGAATTTGACCAACATTTATTATATAAACAATTTATTTTGATAAAGTAAACAGAATATGTTCGAGTTATTATAGTTTGTCAGGTGCGGTCATTGTCATCCATTCCAGAGAGGCGAATCTCCCGAGTAGTTAATACGGTGCAACGACCATCTGCTCACCTCAGTGTAAACATGAGTCCTAGTTGGCATTGTCTTCGGCCCTCTTATTGGCTGGCGAGTTACCTGCGAGATGAGTTATGATTCCCCAGTCATATCTCCCCCTCGCTCATTGGCTGACGGTGAACCAATCAGAGCCTCGCTTATACTTCTGATGTTTATCTCTCAGCATGGACGCGTTTCGGTGTTTTCTGAAGCGTTCTTTTAGCTTGCAATTGCAAAATCAGTTCTACTTTCAAATTTCGATGAGATAAGCCGGGTTGAAAGGCAACGGGGTCATAGATTTTTATTATATCGTTCAGAGGAGTTAATCAAAAGAAGCCAGGAAAAAAATCCCGTCAAAGATAAACAAATTCCTCGGAGTTTAAAAGAACGGCACCAGAAAATCAATATTCCCGCCATTTTTGGTCTCCCGGCTCTAATTAAAGAAAAGTATCCAAAGACTGCTAAAAATTACACCTTGAGCTTACTCCACATCTTCCTCCTCCTCCTCCTCCCTCTTCCTCTTCTTTATGCTTTATGCCTTATCGCCCTTCTCTTTCTTTCGATGTAGACGTCTCTCTTTACTCTTATTCCCACTCTTATTAGTCTTCAACTCCTCTTCCTTCCCCATGCTCCTCTACTTATATTATTCCTGCTTCCTTTCCTCTTGTTAGCTTTTTCTTCATTCATTATCTTAATTATTCTCCTTTATTCACTTTTGTTTTTCCAGTCGGGTTTGTTTTCTTCCAGTTTCTCATAGATTGTAAACAGAACAGTGTGTGTATATGAAGTTTAGAAGCCATTCTTCATCTTCTCTGTTCTTTGCTCTCCAGCCTCTCTTCCTCTCTCTCCACCATCTTCCTCTATCACCTCTCCACCATCTCCCTCTATCACCTCTCCACCATCTCCCTCTATCACCTCTCCCTCCACCATGGCGTCGAGTCTCCCGTCGACGCGTTCATAATATCAGAACCTTAATTGCGAAATCTTTGATTACTCTCGGGCTAATTTTTGACCGCCCTTGATGCAACTTTTTGGGCCTTAATGTCGAATTCTAATGTGCCTCGCGCCACCTCCAGGCTCTCATTACCTCCTTCCCCACCACCACCTACCTTCCCCACCACCACCTACCTTCCCCACTACCACCTTCCCTGCCATCCACCCCCTCCCAATCGCCCCAACCCAAAATCGCCCCTAATTAAAGTTTAGACATCAAAAACCAATTAAATATGTAAAAGAGGTGTCGGGGGCCGTGATGAGGAAACAGCTAGAAAATGTAAAGAATACCCGCTTTATTACACTTCTTTATTACTTTTACTTACTATTAGTTAATGTATCGTTTATTCCAGGGTTATCCTTCAGTGCCACATGAAACAGTTGCAATAGCTAATGCAGTAAAGAAAAGCTGTTGAAGAGTAACTTTCTTTCCAAATAGTTGCTAACATATTTTAGTACGTCTGTATTTATACAGCTGGCTTGGACTGCATGAAGAGTTACATGGTTTGTGTCTAGAACTGGCTTGACACGCAGACGACGTCACAACAACGTGGCTTGGCTGCAAAAAAACACACGTCAGAAGATAGAGAAACGAGACGTTTCGGTCCGTCCTGGACCATTATTAAGTAGTGTGGCAAGTCGGTCCGACGTTTCGCTCGGTAACGTCTTCGTTTCTTCATCTTCTGGCGTGTGGTTTGGTCATCATGTTTATGTGAGTCTAAATAATCTAACCATCTCGCAGAATGGTTAGTCATCCTCACCTTACCACTTACAACACAACTCAATCAACGTTTTAATAAGTAATTTACTCTCACATCTTTATTTATTTTCTTCACAATTTTCTTTAAACAAGATTTTGGCTTTACATGTCTTAAAATAAACTAAATGCTGACAGGTCCCATATATATCGATCTTGCTTGCTGGAAGACATCTAATTGGTAGATCTTGCATGCTGACAGACACATACAGGTAAATCCTACATGTCTGCACGCCTCTTATTGGTAGATCTTGCTTGCTGAAAATAGACTATGCCCTATTTCAATCCATATGCCACTGAATCGACCTGCATTTCTACCGCTGAAAATCTATTGGCTTGTAAATTACTCTGTCTTCCTACGTGTTATATCTATTTATCTATAATTAAACATGTTTTTATCATAATCAATAAACATGCAATTTTATCTATTTATAAATACGTGGATCCTCCGAAATCCGGACCTCCCTATTACGGAACTAAACAACGGACCAATTCCCCTCATCGGATTCCCCTACGAAATCCAGATTTTGAAGGTGGCGCTGTATCTCCGTGTCTATTCAAGAATGTCTCTCTGTCAAATCTTTCCCTCTATATCTATGACTGTTTTCCTGTATCTCTCATATACGTACCACGACGAATCTCGCTATAGAATTATGTATGGTTTGAGTTACTTTTCTTTTCCATATTGAAAGATTTATGCGTTTAATCGGCCAAAACTGAAACCAATTCAGTCATAATACCACAGCCTGTTCTCTCAGATAAAACATCGTACTTTTACGATAAAATTCCCAACGGACCAAATACAGTGTACTATGAATCATTGCGGCTCACAACTACGTTTCTATGTGTGTGGCAAGGTTAGGTTAGGTTAGGCTGGTAAGTTCAGTGCGAACGTTCTATTTTGTCCGTTGTGGTAATTGATGAAGACAGGCTGAATACTTACCTTATAAGGCCTGAATAAAATTTCACTGTATCATATTTGTTGTCCTTAAACTTCTTGGAATTAAATCATCGTGGACAGTGTAAGGACTGTGTGTCAAGCGTTCTTATACGGTTATTATATTGTGCTGTGTCGGGGAGGGGGGGAGAGAAAGCAGGGGAGGGGAAGCAGAGAGAGACAGAGAAACAGTGAGAGAGACAAAGAGAGTGAAGGGATGTGTTGCCATTCGTTGGAATGCCATATATGTTCCCATTTATTATCGTTTCTTTTTTTCTCATCATTTTCTTGGCTTACCTTTTGTTGGAATGATACCGGGTCGCCCCGGGCACCGCCGGATACCTAAGCGCATCTAGTAAATACATAAAACATTATTGTCACCGACAATCATTATGATAACAACTCCGACACTTAAACCGCGGCAAGAACATGGCAAGAATCAAATAGTCAAATACTATTTTGAGGATGGTTGATTAGGGAAGGGGGGGGGGGAGGTGGAGGTCGAGTAACTATCCAGGCGCCCATGGTACTAATTGTCCAGCAAGTGGTCCGGAATCCGAGAGGTCACGTGACATTCCTGGATTACCATTACACCCCTCTGAAACCTGGCATTTTATAGCGTCTTGTTTACATTCTTGGGCTGCGCTAACTACGCTCTCCTGCCTCCCGATAGGTCCTACTGGGGTGTGAGGTGGTGGTGGAGGGAAGGGGGGAGGACTGACGGAGAGAGGGGATGGGGAGGGTAGAAGCCAAGGAGGTAGAGGAGATTGGTGAGAAGGAGGTGGTGGAGAAGGATGAGGTGGTAGATAAGTAACGATATTACTGCCAGAAACGCGAAGCGTGTTAGTGGCTTTGCAAGAATGTACAAATACCAATCTTATGGAATCACACCAACCCATTGTACCTTCTTGAGAATAAATTATTATTAGTAACAATCTACCTGCACTCATACCTCATTAAAGGCAAGCAGGTAAGCAAGCTTATCGTCACCCGGTAAGTGTAACAAGCATGCAGGGAGTGAGACAATCAAGCAAACAACGCATACTTGGACTGCACAGTCAAGTATGCAAACAAGTAGCTACACACACACACAGGCTTGTAAACACACATAAAATTAAACAAGCAGAATCCAAGCAAACAATAAATCTAGAGATATGTTTCCCTGCATAATGGTAGTCACCGCAGCATGGTGGCCACCACAGCATGGTGGCCACAGCTGCATGGTGGCCACCACAGCATGGTGGCCACCACAGCATGATGGGGGGGGAGCACAGCAGGTGTCTTTAAATTAATAAAAATCTCACGTCTAAATTTCCATATGAATTGTCTCATTAGGAGAGCGGCTCCTGGCTCTTCTTGTGGTGAGGGAGGGGGAGGGGGAGGGCTGACTCGTGGGCGAGAAGGTGGGGGGAGGGATTGTTGATTCATGGGTGAGGGAGGGAGGCAGGGATTGTTGATTCATGGGTGAGAGGGAGGCAGGCAGGGATTGTTGATTCATGGGTGAGGGAGGGAGGCAGGGATTGTTGATTCATGGGTGAGAGGGAGGGAGGCAGGGATTGTTGATTCATGGGTGAGGGAGGGAGGGAGGCAGGGATTGTTGATTCATGGGTGAGGGAGGGAGGCAGGAATTGTTGATTCATTCATGGGTGAGGGGGAGACAGGGATTGTTGATTCGTGGGTAAGGGGGGAGGCAGCGATTGTGGATTCATGGGTGAGAGGGAGGATGGAATGGTTAGCTCATGAGTGAATGGGAGACAGAGGAGTTGGGGAGGGGAGGGAAAGGGAGAGAAGGATGGAAAGGGAGAGAAGGATGGAGAATCTAAGTGGGGGGGGGTAAGGCAAGAGAGAAAGAATAAAGTATTGATTGAAGGAAAGAAGTATGAAAGAAAGGAAGTTACTGACGGAACGACGCAGAAGAGGGAATGAAGGTGAAAAAAGAGAAGCAACATGGAAGGGGAAGCAGATAGGAATAGTTGGTAGGAGAGGGAGAGAGATGTTAGGTGATGGTAACCATGATGTTGCCTGGATGTGGTTCCGAGGATCAATGTTCCCGCGGCCCGGTTTCCAACTAGTCCCCATGATTGACGGTTTAGTCAACCAGGTTGTTATACGCCGCTGGCTTATTAGGTATCATTAGTAGATGATCAAATATTCTTTGGATCACAGAAAGTGATTGGCTAGTTAATATGCCCCTTATATTCAGGAGGAGGAGTTTAATGTCTTGGGCCCCTAATGTTAGTGGAATTGCCACTTAGCTCTCCTATTGCACCTCAGCTTTTCAACGGGGCTGTTTTGCACTTCCTGCCATGTCTCTTGGGCTCACGAAGAGTTGTCACAGTGTGCGGATGTGGCACCAGTCTCTCTATTATCTTTCCAAGTGTAAATGATTATGCAACTCAACCGCGTCTGCCTGTATTTGTCTCTAGTCTGTGTGTATGCATGCATCTGTCTTACGGCTGTGCCATGCCTGTTTCCCTCCTTGCAACCGTCTTGAAAATGAATCATTCTGATTTCTGTTGCAACACGTCTTGACTGGTTTAGATCCTGTTCCATCGACACCTTCAATAGCCGTCGCACAGTTGTTTTGATTAACTCCCTTCCCGACAATAGTAACACCCTCGTCTACTCCCTTAAATACCTCTCCCTACCCCTTTAACAATCCCAATTCACCCCCCCCCCTTCAAGTCCTTTCCCCATGACATCCAACACCGTGCACCAAGCAACACCTTTTCCCAACTCCCTATTTTTTCTAACCCAATCTCCCCATCACTTTCCTTCCCATCTTGACCTCCTTCCTCCCCAATACCCTTGTTTACGCCCCCCACAGAGTCCTTTATCCACCCCATACCTTCCCCATCTTCTCAATCCTTCCCTCTACTCCTATCCACGCTCGCATCCTTCTTCCCCCACCACCCATCACCTTCTACCTCCTCCTATCTCATCCTTCCCCTTACACCACCCCCAATTCCTCACCCCAGGGTCCCGCTGTGGCAGTGACGGGGCGTCTCTTCTGGATATAACTCAATATCCACAAGTAATGTAAATAAAAGGTAATTTTTATTAGCGCCCAGTGGGTGGGGGATGAGGGGATGGGGGGTCGATTCACCCCTGCAGGGTTGAGTGTCCCCTCCCCGTGGAGAGGCCCAGCGGGGTGTACATTGTCAGTTGATATTAAATGTTTCCTTCGTCGCTAGCATTCTCTCTCTCTGGATGAGGGGAAGGAGGGAACTGGAGGGATGGAAGAGAACAAGGGGGAAGGGAGGGAGGGATGGAGGGAGGGAAGAGAGATTGGATATAAAACTTAGACGTGAACAGGGATCTCCCATCCATAATATTTTGTCTCTGGAAGCGACGTCTCATGTCTTGCTTCCTTAACAGCCAAGATGGGGAGAGGCAGAAGGCCTGATAATGATGGGGAGAGGCAGAAAGCCTGATAATGATGGGGAGAGGCAGAAAGCCTGATAATGATGGGGAGGAAAGAGCAGGAATGAGGCGACAGTGAAGAACAGAATGAGAGGATGCCGAGGAGGAAGAATTGTGATAAAAGAGGGACAGCGATGAGAAAAAAAGTGAAATATATAATAAAAACCGATGAAAGATGAAATGAGTGGAGAAGCGCACGCACGCGCGCACACATTACCGTAGACACAGCGGGAGACACTCAGGAATAAGGGGAAAGCCAATGCAAGTTTATTGAATAATTGATGCTTCTGTTAATATTAAACGTTACGTAGTCCACAGTGGACAGATGATGATATTATCATGTGATGCTCCTGGATGCTGAAGGTATGGGGGGAAGTGATCTGTGGACAGATGATGATATCATCTGTGGATAGATGCTCTCGTCATGTGATGTTCCTGGATGCTGAAGTTAATGGGAGGTGATCTGTGGATAGATGCTCTCGTCATGTGATGTTCCTGGATGCTGAAGTTAATGGGAGGTGATCTGTGGATAGATGCTATCGTCATGGGATGTTCCTGGATGCTGAAGTTAATGGGAGGTGATCTGTGGATAGATGCTATCGTTGTGTGATGTTCCTGGATGCTGAAGTTAATGGGAGGTGATCTGTGGATAGATGCTATCGTCATGGGATGTTCCTTTATGCTGAAGTTATAGGAAGATGATGTTCCTTGATATAGAAGTCACACGCAGAAGGTAATCTCTGTTGAAGTTACGGGAATGACAAACTGGGGGAATGAAGAGGTTAATAAGTAAATACCAGTACATTGTAGCATATGGATTTGCATGGGAGTTAATGACATGAGGGCTGCGAGTGGTGGGTAATGGAAGGTGGGCGGTGGGCGGTGGGCGCTGATGAGTGGGCGGAGCAGACACACATCAGCAGAGTGTGTCCCTTCCCTCCACTCCCGGTAATTAATATCAGCGAACTAGTGTCACGTGACCAATTTGCATATCCCGAGGGAGGTGATCACGACCCCCCCACCCCGAAGGGAAGATGGGGGGGGGAGGATGATGACCCTCCTCCCTCCCCGGAAGCCCGAGGGTGGGGGGTTGATGATGATGGAGCCACTGGTGGCTGGGGAAGTGACAGTTTAGCTGGGGGAGTGACAGTTTAGCTGGGGGAGTGACAGTTTAGCTGGGGGAGTGACAGTTTAGCTGGGGGAGTGAGTTTAGCTGGGGGAGTGACAGTTTAGCTGGGGGAGTGACAGTTTAGCTGGGGGAGTGACAGTTTAGCTGGGGGAGTGACAGTTTAGCTGGGGGGACAGGCCTGGGAGAGTGTGAGATAGAGAGAGGGAGATAGGAGATAGAGAAGAGTGGGGGGGAAAAGAAGAGAGGGGAGGGGGAGAAAGAAGAGAGAGGGGGGAGAAAAAAGAGAGAAAAGAGTAAAGGGAGAGGGGTGTGAGTGGGGACGGGAGGGGAGAGTGAGGGGAGAGGGGAAACAACGACAAACGCGTACCGGAAAATGATGTAATAAAAACATATGCATCGCTTTAATACTCCGTTGACAAGACCAGGGGCGGGACGAATGGTGTGAGGGGAGAGGGTGAGGGGCAAGGGAGAGATATGAGGGGTGAGGGAGAGATATGAGGGAGAGGGTGAACATAGAGCAGGGATGAGTGAATGAGGGGTGATAAAGAGAGGGAGTAATAATAATATGAAGGGGTAATAAAGAGAGGGCGTGAGAAAGTGGGAATGAGGGAAGGAGTGAGGGGTGAGGGAGAGTCAGGTAAGAGATAATTGTTTTGTTATATTTTCTATATTAAACACACATGAACACACAAATATTTACGTCTCTCATACTTCTAAAGGGTAAGAGAGCTGATAGAAACTAGTGTGTTTTTAAGCACTGAACCACAGAGAGTGATTAAAGTTGACCAGACCACACACTAGAAATTGAAGGGACGACGACGTTTCGGTCCGTCCTGGACCATTCTCAAGTCGATTCTGGAATGGTCCAGGACGGACCGAAACGTCGTCGTCCCTTCAATTTCTAGTGGGTGGTTTGGTCAACATACTTCAGCCACGTTATTGTGACTCATCGCCTGCATAGTGATTAAAGTTATTTTTTACAACCACGTTATAATTACTCCACATATATTACATAACTGATGCATTAGATAGTCAATCTTGGGTACAAGTTCAGTATATCATCAGGTGTTCCAGTACTCAAAAAGTATTTATAAAGTTCAGCATATGTCAACCAAAGGGGGCAGAAGTCCATCATTATGGGACATTATGCAACATTATGCTCAAGGGAATGCATGTTTGCTCTTTCACAAAGTTGACACAAGGTGTATTCGACACCTTCACAAAGTTGACATATTGTGAATTCGATATTTAAGTGTTGAGAGCTGCTAGATACGTCTATATCCCAGACGTATTCTGGACACTATAACATCACATTATATATATATATATATATATATATACACACACACACACATGTCTACTCGCGATATTTATCATAATGTTTAATGCTACAGCTTTCAGGTCTTTGTGAATTTGTTAGAACAGTAAGATTTTCATCAGGTATTCATTTAAGTACTTTTTTTGAAGGAGAGAGTGATTGGTGAGGGAGAGAGAGAGAGAGGGATGAGGGGAAAAAGTGAGCTGTGAAGGAAAGAAAATGAAGAGTGAGGTAGAAAATGAGGGAGTGAGCGGTGAGGTAGGCGAGTTAAGGAGAACAGATGTGGAGACGTGAGAAGAAGAATTAAAAAGAAAAATTAAACGAGAGAAAAGAGTGAGGTAAGGAAGATGAGGAGGGAAGGAAAGTGTGTTAACAGTGAAGGAAATGAAAGGGTGAGTGTAAGGTATAAGCAAATGAAAGGGTAAGGGGCGAGAGGGTAAGGGTAAGAGGTAAGGGAGGGTAAAGTGTTAGGAAGAAAACACAATGAGAGGTGAGGAAGGGAAGCGAGTGAGAGGAAAGAGGGTGAGGGAACGGGGGTGGGGGGGGTGGGGATAGAGAGGTAGGGAGAGAGAGAACGTGAGAGGGGAGACTGTAAGGGAAAAACTAATATAGCGAGGCAACTTGCCTTTAGATCTTACCCATAAAACGAACCATTATAGTCTATTACTTCCATTACAGTTTATAACTATAAAAAGTGAGGACCTGACTAAAAATTTCTGGAAGCTGCTTCAACGACAAGGATCCGTTCACCGCAGCTGCCTACAGGTGAGCCTCAACCAGTACAGTAGGGACGAGTCGTTGGGGGTTCCATAGACATTGTGAATGGTTATGGCAGCATACATACACACCCACGTGATGAGGAAAGGGGGAGGGTGTGGGGGAGGCGAAAGGTGGATGGGGGAAGGGAAAGGGTAAACAATTAGGGAATAATTGATAATCAAGGAAACAAGGGTAAGTGAGGAAAGGGTGTAAAGGATTATGGAAAAGGATGAGAAGAAAATTCAGTTAAAGAGAGGAATGGTTAAAAGGAAATTTTACGAAGTTAGGAACTGTGCAATGAGAAATGTAAACAATTAGAGAAAGATGCTTATAACACACACACACACACACACACACACACACACACACACACACACACACACACACACACACACACACACACACACACACACACACACACACACATATATATATATATATATATATATATATATATATATATATATATATATATACTAAGATCGTAAAACTGACAGAAAGAGAGGAATGGAAAAATTGAATAGGCCGTTTCGAAAAGGGGTAAGGGAGGGAGAGCGAGAAATGAAAGAAAACAAATTGATATTGAACGTAGGGCGCAGGAAAAATATGACAGGATGGGTGAGGGGGGAAAACAGAGAGAAAGGGAGGGGAAAGAAGGAAAGGTGAGAGGGTGAAGAGAGACGAGGGAATGTGTAAGAGAGAGAGGGGGAATGGGTGAGAAGAGATGAGAGGGAGAGAGGAAGAGATAAAGAATCAGAGAGCAGAGGAATAAAGATGGTAAGGAAAACGTGAGGGATTGGGTTCTAGAGTGTGTGTATCTTGAACCTAATCACCTAATTGTACTTACGGTAAGTTGAACTTCAGCTCTTGGTCCCTCGAACATAAGTCAACAGGTGTCCATGGTGGACACCTGTTGCTATCACCCATTTTGCTACTACCCATTTGAAATGCCTTTAACTGATGCGTAAAATCCATTGATCCTTCAGTGAGGTAATAACAGGTAAACAAATCACAGGTTAATTTTGTTTGTTATCGTGTGTGTGAGTACTCACCTAGACGTACACACCTTGATGTACTCATCTAGATGTGCTTACTTAGATGTACTCCCCCTAGATGCACTCACCTAGGCGTACTCACCTGGACGTACTAATCTAGATGTACTCACCTAGATGTACTCATCTAAATGTACTCATCTAGATTTACATACCTAGATGTACTCATCTAGATGTACTTTCTAGATAGAGTTAGACTCCTAGCCCCGTCATCCAAACGTTCATGGATTAATGCAATGACTCATAGTGCGTGTGTGTATTCACCTATTTGTATTCACCTGGTTGTGCTTGCGGGGGTTGAGCTCTGCTCTTTCGGCCCGCCTCTCAACTGTCAATCAACTGTTTCTACTACTACTATTTTTTTCCCTCACACCACACACACACACACACACACACACACACACACACACACACACACACACACACACACACACACACACACACACACACACACACACACACAGGAAGCAACCCGTGACAGATGACTAACTCCCAGGTACCTATTTACTGCTAGGTAACAGGGGCATAGGGTGAAAGAAACTCTGCCCATCGTTTCTCGCCGGCGCCCGGGATCGAACCCGGAACCACAGGCTCACGTGTCCAGCGTGCTGTTCGCTCGTGTGTGTGTGTGTGTGTGTAGGGGGTATGTGAGAGTGTGCGTATATGAGTGTGTGCTTAGGTGCGTGTGAGTGTGAGAGAGCGACAAAATCAGAGAGATAGAGATAGAGAGAGAGATAGAGATAGAGATAGAGAGAGAGAGAGAGAGAGAGAGAGAGAGAGAGAGAGAGAGAGAGAGAGAGAGAGAGAGAGAGAGGAAGAGACAGAAGAGGAGTGAAAATAAAAAAAAAAGTGAAATGGGGGAAAAAAGAGATAAAAGCAGTAAGGGAGAAAGAGAGCGAGGGAGAGGGAGGATGGAGAGAGAGAGAGAGAGGAAGGGGAGGGAGGGAGTGAGGGAGCCTGCCGCTCTGATTGATGGTCGCGCCACTCCCAACGAAATCACACATATTTTACATGGAGTTTCTCGTTTTTTTTCTTAGCTGGACTCTTGTGGAGATAGTGAAGGTGGAGGATGGTGATGATGGTGATGGTAGTGTTGATGGTGATGGTAGTGTTGATAATGGTGGTGACGGTAGTGTTGATGGAGCTGGAGATGATGGTGATTGTGCTGGTGATGATGCTCAAGGTCTTGACCGGAATGATGATGGTGATAATAATGATTGATGACTAGATAATAATGACTGATGACTAGAGCTGACCATGGAGGCTGCCACGGTTAAGAGGGTAAACAAAGTGATGTATTAACTCTAGCAGTTGCAGTGCTCTCCAGGCTTGTTCCTGTTGCAACAGTAGCTTGCACTACTGTGACCTGGACAGTGAGGGAGGTCACGGTAACTACTGTGGTTGATGCCTACGGTTGTGGATTTGTTAGATGATGATTCGGATGGCTTCTGTGATTGATTGTGATTCTTGAAGGGGTATGGCGGCGGCTTTTGTGGGTTAGTTGATGGTTGAGACGGCATTTGTGGTTGATTGTGGGAGTTGAAAGTTAGAACAGCATATATGATTGTGGTAGTTGATGGTTAGGACGGCTTTTGTGGCTGGTGAGAGTTGTGGTATGGGTAGAGTCTAGTAGACGTACTAGTAATAGTGCTAGTGCTAGTAGTAATAATTACGTATAAGTGTTAATAGTAGTAGTTCAGTAGCAGTGCTTGAAGTAGTAGTTCTGCAATTTTGCTAGCAGCAGCAGTTCAGTATTAGTGCAAGTAGCAATAGCAACGTGGTAGTGCTAGTAGCAGTAGTTCTGTATTTGTGCTAGTAGTAGTTCTGTTGCAGAGCTAGTAGTAGTTCTGCAGAAGTGCTAGAAGTAGTGTGCTGGTAGTTCTGTAACAGTGCTAGTAATAGCAGCTCAAGCAACAACTAGCACCAATAAAACATATAACACATCACTTAAGCACCAAATACAGTCCCTACGAACAACCAATAGAAGGAAAATGCAACAAGCAATTCACGGATGAATACATCAGGAGCTAAGATTAATGATTATCGTCCTTGAACCGGACAAACGAAAGGTGTTGCAGGTGCTCGTTAACCTGCATAGGTAAGGAGCATCATCTAGATGCCCTGGGCTGCACATCTGCTTATCTCGCGCACCTGATTTGTCACAGAACATTCATCTCCGAGATGATTGGTGAGTACATCAGGGTGTGTGTGATAAAGCTGTTTGGTGCATTTTGTTTGTGGGAGTGTGTTCAACACTGTCTGGGGGGAGTGTGTGCAACACTGGGGGAGTGTGTACAACACTGGGGGAGTGTGTACAACACTGGGGGAGTATGTACAACACTGGGGGAGTGTGTGCAACACTGTCTGGCGGGTGTGTACAACACTGTCTGGCGGGTGTGTACAACACTGTCTGGGGGAGTGTGTGCAACACAGTCTGGGGGAGTGTGTACAACACTGTCTGGGGGGAGTGTGTACAACACTGTCTGGGGGAGTGTGTGCAACACAGTCTGGGGGGAGTGTGTACAACACTGTCTGGGGGAGTGTGTACAACACTGTCTGGGGGGAGTGTGTACAACACTGTCTGGGGGGAGTGTGTGCAACACTGTCTGGGGGAGTGTGTACAACGCTGTCTGGGGGAGTGTGTACAACACTGTCTGGGGGGAGTGTGTACAACACTGTCTGGGGGGAGTGTGTACAACACTGTCTGGGGGGAGTGTGTACAACACTGTCTGGGGGAGTGTGTACGACACTGTCTGGGGGAGTGTGTGCAACACTGTCTGAGGGAGTGTGTACAACACTTGGGGAGTGTGTACAACACTGTCTGGGGGGAGTGTGTGCAACACTGTCTGGGGGGAGTGTGTGCAACACTGTCTGAGGGAGTGTGTACAACACTGTCTGGGGGGAGTGTGTACAACACTGTCTGGGGGGAGTGTGTACAACACTGTCTGGGGGGAGTGTGTACAACACTGTCTGGGGGGAGTGTGTGCAACACTGTCTGGGGGGAGTGAGTACAACACTGTCTGGGGGGTGTGTGTACAACACTGTCTGGGGGAGTGTGTGCAACACTGTCTGGGGGAGTGTGTGCAACAATGTCTGGGGCAGTGTTCACCTAACCTTAGACATAACACATCAAAGCTCCCACAACAAGCTATCAGATTCCTTTCACAAACCAACAGGGCATTTCCGAAATAAACAAACTAATTCAACTCATTTTTGGTAACCGGTTGACAACCAAAACAACCATTTACACATTTTCAAGATGTAAACAAATAGTTAAATTCATTGAATGACATTTTGTTATTAAAATTCGTTTAATATAATAAACATTTGAAAAAACCAACATTTCTTAAAAAGAAATATTGAAGATATTAAACTTCAGCTTGCAATACACGAACGCAATTAAGGCAAGTGTCTTTTAAATGTTATTTCCTACATTCAAACTAATAAATAATGTTAATGACTTAATTACCAAGTTACCAACACCACATCCGCCTAAAACGACCGTGACGAGACTACAGAAACACTGTAACAGGACCATTTGACTTACTCAGGGACGCAATCATAAATACAGTCAACATTATGACATCAGAAAGATGCAATCAGGGTCATTACTTAGAAATAATTAGAGCACGAGTAAACTATAATCAGGGGCACCATTACCGTGCCATCAGGACATCAGGGCACCATTTGGACACCTTCAGGCCATTTTTATAGACACTATTTTAACCATGTTAAGACACAATCAGGGCACCATTAGGACACCTCTACCATGTATATATATACACACACACATTTATATATATACACACACACATTTATATATATACACACACACATTTATATATATATATATATATATATATATATATATATATATATATATATATATATATATATATATATACATATATATATATATATATATATATACATATATATATATATATATATATATATATATATATATGTATATATATATATATATATATATATATATGTATATATATATATATATATATATATATATATATATATATATATATATATATATATATATATATATATATATATATATATATATATATGTATGTATATATATGGCTGGAGTTGGCTGCAATTCATTAGTTATTTGCTGAGGGAAGCAACCATTTATTACCGTGATTGTGTGGTTCTGGTAATTGAATGTCATACCAAGAACGGAGGGAGCAAATTGGTTGCCAGGGGCTACCATAAATCCCCTTCTGTAATACACACGATCTTTCCCTCTCTCCTCCGACTCAATGGAAGTTATTCTCATTATTATACTCTTTCCTTGGTCAGTTTTTACACCCCCACCTTCCTTCCCCCTTCCCCCGAAATCTTGCCTACAATCCACGCTAAAGCTGGTGCTGCGGGTGCTATTGCTTCAAGCTTGGAACCTGTTTAGCTTTCTCTGCATTTGTTTGATGAACTGATTAG
The DNA here is from genome assembly GCF_040958095.1 of Procambarus clarkii. Lineage (NCBI taxonomy): Eukaryota > Metazoa > Arthropoda > Malacostraca > Decapoda > Cambaridae > Procambarus > Procambarus clarkii. The sequence goes on along the minus strand of NC_091237.1, from coordinate 21,070,015 downwards.
ATAAAAAAACAGCATTGGGTTTGAATGACATTTGGCGGGGAAGCTGAATTAATGGCATATTATAAATGACCAAATGACCAGACCACACACTAGAATGTGAAGGGACGACGACGTTTCGGTCCGTCCTGGACCATTCTCAAGTTGATTGTAGTCATCGACTTGAGAATGGTTCAGGACGGACCGAAACGTCGTCGTCCCTTCACCTTCTAGTGTGTGGTCTGGTCATCATACTTTAGCCACGTTATTGTGACTCATCGCCTGCATAAATTACCAAAATATGGAAAGAGAGATGCTCAAAATTACACGAGTGTTGCATGTAAGTCATATTTAAAGACGTATTGCCTGGAATTCCGAATTGCAGAAGAGTTGCAATAAATTAAAAATAGCTAGACCGTTGCAAATGTTTGTCACGGATACCAAAATTAGCGAAGTTATTAATATTTCACACATCATGATTTCTTTGTAGTCTCCGTGACAAACTGTAATCCATGAACTGTCATAGAATTGATGTCATTCTCTGTCCTGTATTGACTACATACACTGAAAATTGACGACATCCACTGCGCGAAATTGAGGACATTCGCTGTACGAAATTGACGACATCCACTGTGCAAAATGAATATTGGCCATACAGGGTTTACTGTATTCTTGCATTCAGACTTTATAACATCACTATTATTAAATTACTACAGCACTATAAACCAAATTTAACTATAAACATTGAACTTGTAAAATATTTTCTTCGCGTTATTTAAAATGATAACAGTTCAGTAATTTGCTTTAAAAACAAAAGTGAGTTAAGTATGTTATCTTTTATAGTGAGATAACATAGTCGGGAACAAAACATTAATATGGAATATTTCCTCTCAAACATGAATTAAACAAGTCGCTCTATCACTCCAAAACCCGACCACCAAGACTTTGTAATAAACGACAAACACCGGGTAAAAAAAATAGTCAATTTATGCCCCCTCAAAAAAAAGGGGGGGGGGAATGGGGAGCGGGGGAAACTATATATCAAATCGAACTCAAAACTGCCGAAAAACAAATATATATATCAAAATACAAAATATTTTGCTAGGGAGAAATGGAGAAAGGCAGCGGAGTGGCGCAATATATATATCTCTGGTTTTTACGCCGGTCAGTATAAGGTCTCCGCGCGGGGAGTTTGGTCAGTTGGCGCGCGACGCAGACAAATGAGCATCGCCCAGCTGAAACAAATGAACATCTAGAAAATGCGATCTTGCGCCCCCTCTGTATGTTTATTGAATCCCAGAGAGTATCGAGTCCCCTCTATAAACCCAAGCGCTGCGGTTGGTTGGTGAGGGGGGTGGGAGGGAGTGGGAAGAGGGATGTGATTGGGGGGAATAGGAGAGGGAAGAGGGTTGGGGGATGGGAGGGTGGGATAGGGTAGGGGAAAGAAAGATTTTTCATGGCGAGGAGAGGATTGGAACCTGTGTAGGAACTGCTTGCCGGGGGAGTTTGTTTTAGGCACTGATGGATCGAGTATTGACTTATGCAATTGCTTATTGTTTAATTTCGCTTGAGTGTTTTTTCTGAAGCCAGATGTGCTTGAAAGACATATTTTTGCCTCACCAGTTTTTTTAATTGAAACTGAATTTGACAGAATTTTAGGCTTAATAATTCTGAGATATCCAACCACTTGGACTGAACGGAAGCACTTGTCTCCCTTCTTGCAGGTCGGCGTTCAATCCCCGACGATCTAAGTGGTTAGGCACCATTCTTTTCCCTTGTCCTACCTCAAATCCTTTCCATATGCTATGTAGAAGTAACGGCATGGAACTTTCTCCTGATAATTGCCCTAACTTTGACATTAATTTTAGTTAGAATTATATATTAATATATGGGAGGGTGGAACAGTCTAGATTCATTGTTACTAATGCCTCGGTAAGGTATATAAACAAAAGTAATACGGGCCTTCATATAAACACATTTGAATGTAAATAGTACATGCCTCACATGGAGTAATAGACCTTGTGTAGTGGTCCTTTTTTCGTAGGTTAACATGTTGATTACAGTGATAATACAACGATGGTACATAAGCAACATTACAATAATGACGCAATATACAACTTAACAGTTGTGATTCAAAATGTAATTATAATACAGCGTTAATACAATTCAGTAATAATACAATGATACAGTGATGTGCTGATGCAGCAATACAGTAATCCTAAAATATATACAACTATCCAACGGAACAGTTTCAAATCAACTCTTCCCTTTCACGAAAAAACAGATCTCATAGTTTTCAGATATTACCTCCTTCCCCCTCCCCTAATTCCTGCCCCCCACCACCTCTCTTCCTTGCCCCCCCCCCCCCCAACCCTCCCCTCGCAGCCCCCTCCTATTTTCTGTTCCCCTCCCTTCTCCCTCCCTTCCTGCCACCCTCTCAGTAGATCTAGACAACACATGAAGTTTCAAGCTAAACTTTCTAATATGCTACACTCACCTGAGGTCTATAGAAGAAGAACGAAATCTGATTATGTATATTGGCTCTACAAGGTAGCCAACTCCATCAAAATATTAAATATGTACCCAACTCGACTAATGATTAATCAGCCAATTACTCCATGGGATAACTGGGATCTATCAGTTGATTTTGTAAATGCGCCCAAGAAAGATAGTGTGCACACTACATTGTTAAAACAGTTAACACTGAAAAGCATCACTGAAAGTACTCAGAGTATGGGTAACGATGTTTATCAGTGCTATACCGACGGCTCTGTAGAAGAAGGTGGACGATGTACCGGATGTGCATGTAACATATTTGAACAATCTTCTCTCGTACATACAGCAATGAAGCGCGTCAATGACTGGGCAAGTACAACTCAAACCGAACTTGCAGGCATATACCTTGCCACTGAATTTTTAAAAGACAAAGGCAGTGGACTTATATACTGTGACTCGCAGAGTGCACTCCTGGCATTGAACGCACATAGTAGTGACACCCAGAAAATAGTAAGTGATATTCGAATGAATGTTTTAGCTGCCAAAGAAAACAGATTTGAGATTAAATTCCTATGGATACCATCACATGTTGGCATCTCAAGGCATGACACTGTTGATATGCTTGCTAAGTCAGCTTGCAGAAAACCAGTGGTAGAAATTGATATGGGTGTTTCATTAGCAGTGACAAAGAGAATACTTAAACAAATATCTAATGAAAATCTCACCGACCTAACAAATTCTCAAAGACCTGAAAGTTGTAGCATTAAATATTATGATAGATATCGTGAGGAGACATTCACATATGGGACTAATAGAACAAGAACCCGGCAATGTGATGTTATAGTGGCCAGAATACGCCTGGGATATAGACGTATCTGGCAGCTTTCTCAAAACCCAAATGTCGAGTACACAATGTGTCAACTTTGTGAAAGAGAAAACATGCACTCTCTTGAACATTATATTGTAGAATGTCCCATACTGACTGACTTTCGCCCTCCTGGGCTAAGGTATGCTGAACTCTGTAGTTACTATATGAGTACTGGAACACTTGATGATATATTGGACTTGTATCCAAAATTGACCATGTAATGTATCAATCATACAATGTATGTATGTGATGTAACTATATAACCTGAGCTTGTAAAAGCACCTTCATCACCTTCAGTGATTAAGTGCTTAATTGCACACTAGTTTCTTTATCAGCTACCTCACCCTGTCAGGGTAAATGAGACAAATGTATGTGAATGCATGTATGTGTGTATATATGTATGTGTATGTGTGTGTGTGTATGTATATGTATGGGTATAAAGCAAATATGGAAGCTGATCAGAATTACATTTCACCTTTGTGAATGTACATTAATGACACTATGTAAAAGACACATCTAATACTTTATGTAGGGCGTACGTAAATCTGTGTATCTTTGTATTTACGTATGTAGGTTAGCTTAGCATTTTAAAAGCACCGAATCACCTTCTGTGGTTGAGTGTTCAATAAACCCTTGAACTGTATGTTTAACACTTCTCTAACCCTGTCCATGGAGGACAGAAGAAAATGTATATATGCTGGTTAGCATTGTAAATGTGTGGCCACGTCTGTGGTAGAAAATAATAAAAAAAAAAAAAAAAAAAAAAAAAAAAACCCTCTCCTCTCCTCCCTGCCACAACCCCCCTCTTTTCTGCCCCCTCCCCTCCCTTCTTATCCCTTCCACAACCCCCCCCCCCTCCCATCTTTCCTCCCACCCCCGTCTCTCCTTCTTGCCCCTTTTTGATAAGCTCCCTCTCTCCTCCTTGGCCCCTTCTCCTTCCTGCTACACTCCCTCTTCTTCCTGATCTCCCCCTCTGCTGTTACCTTCCCTCTCCTTTCTGCCTATCCTTTCTCTCTGCCCTCTATGACCCATCCTCCTGAAATGATAGTACTTATTGTAATTATCAGGTTGAAAACACCAGTATGTAGTGATGGACACACAGAATGTTCGCTTTTGTACTTTTAATTTTAAAAAGCCCCCAAAATTACTTTAAAACCCATACTTAAATATTCGTAGGCCTAGTATATAACATATATACTACATCAGGCCTAGAATTACTAAGAGAGGCTAGGTTCTATATTTATGTTACCGTTAAAAAATTATCATTTAGTCGAATTCAACAATATAAAATTCTACTTTATGGTGGTCTGTCACTACATACTGGTACTCTCAACCTCACAGTTACTGTAAGTACATTCATTTTAGGAAGATATGCTGGATCTGTATCCCTCTCCTTCTAGTCCTCTCCTCTCTCTCTTCCCTGTCCCTATCCTTCCCATCCTCTCTTGTCCAGTACCCATCTGCCCCCTCCACCCTACTCCCAGACCCCCCCACACTTACTCCCTAGCCCCCCCCCCCCACGAATATCTGCCCTGCCAAGATCAGTCATCGACAAGCACACACACGCACGCATGCACGCACGCACGCTCGGACATCTGCTAACTGGACAGGGGATTTATGGGTTCATTTTGGACTTTGGTCGCCTCTAGCCATGAGTCAGTGGTGTTGTTTTGGTGCGTAATACAAACACCACCAGAGACACATTACTACCATAAATTCCTCATACATCCCCTTTATTATGCAGCGTATATATTCCCCCTGTTGTTTGTGGTGGTAGGGGGTAGGTGGGGGGTAACGCTGGTGGTGGGGGATGGTGGAGGTGGGGGATGGTGGTGGTGGGGGATAGTAGTGGTGGGGGGAGGGAAATGTTGAGTGTAGGGGACGCTGTTCACCTACCAGTACCTATCAGGGGACTACGGGGGAATGAGGTCTAACGCTTTATGCCCTGGCTTTAAAGTTGTGGATGGAGGTGGCTTCCTCAACTTCTTCTCAGTGCATTCCCCTTGTTGACCGCCCGTACAGGGAACGAGTTTTTCATCACATTAATTTGGAAATACCACCTACGATTGAACAACCATAGGTGGTTGTTATGGGTAAGTGGTGGTGTTGGGGGATGATAATAGTACTTACCTAACAGAGCTAACAAAACAGTAACTACATGGAAGCAATGCTTAGTCTGGTCATAATGTCTTTTATTTAAGCATTTTCCTCCATGTCTTCATCTCGCCTACACTGCCGCCTGCTGTCTATACTAGCAGTGCGGACGTGGTTGTACACTTTCCATCTTTGTAGATGCAGAGAAAGACAGGTAAATTTTAATCATAACTTTACAACACTTGAATAGAAAAGTAAGACTGAGAAATGATATGAGGACAGAGTGAAGGAACCTTGTCGAACTACTTGGACCTTCGGGGATCGAACGCAGACTCTACACCACTGGTTTAAGTGGTCTACATAGTGAAGACAGTTCCACAACCTAAAGAACCAAGAAGCCCGCTTCCTGAGAAGAACACGTGGTCTCGCGGCTGAGTGGCCAGCGTTCGCCATTCACAATCCAGGGACCCAGGTTAGATTCCCGGTCTATACATAAATAATTGTGTAGTTTTCTTTAACCTGATGCCTCTGTTCACCTAGTAGTAGAGAGGTACAAGGGCGTTAGACATCTGTTGTGGGCTGCATCCTGGGAATGTACGCGAAATATGTAGTAGATATGATAGAGAAAAATAGGACATGAGTACAGTGGACAATCGACAGTTAGGCGGGACCCAGGAGTCAAAGGCGGGACTTCAGCTGTCAAAGTAAATCTCTCGACAGCTTGTCCAACCGCTTGGATTGAACGGTAGAGCGACGGTCTCGCTTCATGCAGGTCGGCGTTCAATCCCCGACCGTCCAAGTTGTTGGGCACCATTCCTTCCCCTCGTTCCATCCCAAATCCTTATCCTGACCCCTCCCTAGTGCTATATAGTCGTAAAGACTTTGCGCTTTCCCTTGTTAATCACCTCACCTCTTTCATAAACAAAGTAACCTTTTACCCTTTGTTTTCAGAACTTCCAAATTATGTTGACATTCATGTATATATTTAACTAGGTTAAGATTTGACAGGTTTAATGTTTTTCTGATTTCTAGTATCAACAGGACTTACTTCTATGCTAAATTCAATGCCAGTATAGATTTTTATTTTTAAAATAGGACTATATGTTTACCAAGAAAGGGTTTTTTTAATCAGAGATGTTATTCATACTCTCGAAAGTGTTCACCTATTTGTCTTTGAAAATCCTGGAAGTCTTGTTCATTGTTCAAGTTTAATTTGGAGTGAAGGATAAAAATATACAAATCCTTCAAGACCAGAGTGAGGAATGCCAGGCATTAATTTTTTTGCATTATCCTACAACTTAGTGACAATAAAGAGTGTGAGGAGAACTGTGAGGGAAGTGAGGTGATGGTGGTAGAGAGTGAGTAGGAGGAGGAATGTATGAGAATTAAATTGAGAAGGGGCAAGTGAGGAGACCAACTCTGACGAGACCACACACACACACACACACACACACACACACACACACACACACACACACACACACACACACACACACACTATGTTTTCACTATGGATCAATAAGAATACCACTTAAGAGCTTCGACTCAAACATAATGACTTATTTGGGTTGGGCGTTACCGTCCATTTCAATTATAGATGACGAAAGGAGGTCGGAGCTTTGCCAGGATCTTAGCAGGACTGAAGGAGACATGTAAATGTTAAACTGAGGGACAATTGTTAATCTCACATGATAATGGAAGCTGTCTGCATTTGACTTTTAAATGGAGCGTCTTAGTAGGTTTAGTCTTGCGGGAGAGATTGGAGGATGGAATGATGAATTGTTGAATAGACGGATGGATGAGATTCTGAATGGGTGAGTTAGTGGATGAGTAAATAGGTTTAATTTTTGGACTGGGTGGATGTATAGTGAAACAGATGTGCGTGTGTGTGTGTGTGTGTGAGTGTGTGTGTGTGTGTGTGTGTGTGTGTGTGTGTGTGTGTGTGTGTGTGTGTGTGTGTGTGTGTGTGTGTGTGTGTGTGTGTTCGTGTGTGTGCGTACGATTGAACAGTCTATGGTTTGTTTGCATATAGTTAATCCATTTAAAACATTGTCAGACTTAAGCCCAGATGATGATTTAATCCACCTTGTCATCACGCCTAATCAACCTGTCCTCTTACAAAGAACGTCGCATTTCGATCGTATGCGTTACATAAGGCCAAAAATTTTCGGACTATAAAATGGAAGTGACTCGCGAAAGTGACGTATTGTCCCGTTTTCTGATTTGGGTCCTCTGGTAGGTTACGAGAGGACACTTTACATTGACTGTTTCCTGGACGTTGGGAAACCTTATGAGGACGGACTGGCCTAATTCCCTGAAAGATCCTGCAAGTACTCAACCACTGACAAAATCACGGAAGTATTAGAAGAAAAACAAAAATGTCTGAAGTATTCACGGACCTTCCAATGTAATTTGATGACTATGACCATGGAGTTATTGCTCATACGCTAAGATCAATAGGAATACTAAATAAAGAAAGGCGATGACTAGGAAACATTCTGTCAAACAGAATTCAAAGTATAACAGTCAATACGGGCTATTCAAGCCTGTGGCACCATTTTGGTGGCTTAATCTTAATCAATCAACCTATAACAGTCAACCAAAATCATATCCAAGCACGGCGATAAGCGGGTTGTAGTGGATATGTGGGCCTACGAGGTGCTCCAAGCAACAGTCTGGTTTTATTACAGTCTAAACAAGTCACATTACAAGCGACAGTCTAACAGTCTTATTACAAGTCAACCCTGGCAGCCCCAGGCCGGGCTTGAAGTCTAGAAGAACTCTCAAAAACCTTTCCAAGTATACTCCAGATACACAGGCGATGAGTCACAATAACGTGGCTGAAGTATGTTGTCCAGACCGCACACTAGAAAGTGAAGGGACGACGACGTTTGGACTTGAGAATGGTCCAGGACGGACCGAAACGTCGTCGTCCCTTCACTTTCTAGTGTGTGGTCTGGTCAACATACTCCAGATATACACTACAATAATGACGTTTCCTCGGACTAATAACTCTTCCTTCACCCGGTCTCGTTGGCCTTTCTTCCCATTAGATGAATATTTAATGCTTTGTTCACGCAAAAGTTTACTGGACCCCGAGTTAAACACCATCTAGATGTCTGCCGGAAGAGACCATCCAGGTGTCTGCCGGAAGACACTATCCAGGTGTCTGTGATGAGAAAAGTTGTCAAAATATTCATGAATATGGTGATGGTTGCAGTGAAGATGATGGGTGATAGTCAATATATTTATGATATTTCAATCATAATAATAATAATTTATATAAAAAAGAAGTATTGTTATTCTTATTAAATAAGACATTTATGGAGACAAATTACATCCTTCACCAAACCACTTGAGCACGCCCCTAGAGGCACTCAAGGGCCAGTAAAGTCTGAGGGTAAGAGGAGAGGGGAAGCGAGGGGAGACTCGGTGTATTGTAAGAGTGGGGTGAAGAAGGGGGAGTCGGAGAGGGGGAGAGAGAGAGGGATTAACATAGAGATGACTGAGAGATCCCCCACGAGACTTGCCTATTATGAAGGGGGGAAGGCCCCAGGGGTGCCGATTTCCCTCTCGATACTGCACACATCATTTAACAAACCGGTCCGATTATACCCCCCCCCCCCTCCCCTCTTTCCCCAACACCCCCTCCCACTCCCTTCCCCTACGTCCGTGAAACTAAAGGATATAAGACACTCGGTGTTATCCTTCGATAATTACTGATAATAATAATAATAATAATAATAATAATAATAATAATAATAATAATAATAATAATAATAATAATAATAATAATAATAATAGTTAAAATTATTATTCACTACTGACTTGTGCAAAAAAATTATATACATACAATATTAGATATAATGATCACCAATTTTAGGTAATATTTACCGAGTTCGATCTCGAGCTGATAGGGGATCGTGGGACAGGCAGACAGGCAGGACTGCATGCAGATAGGCTGGCAGACAGGCAGACCGGGAGGCAGACAGACAGACAGACGGACGGACAGACAGCCGGGTAATAGGCCGGGCATGTATTAATATGATAAAGATCATTTTCACTTGATATGGGCGGCGTGAGCAGATTGTATGATACGTCGCTTAATGGGCTATTTTCAGGCCCGTCCATCATCCAGCCCCGCCCTCTCCATCCGGACCAATTTTACACTTTTATTGCTGAGTTTTTAGGGGTAATAGGGAGGGGGATAGTTAGGAGTAGGGGAGAGTTAAGGGAAACCTTGAAAGGGTGAAGGAAAACAGGAAGAATAAGAAAAGTGGGAGGGGATAGAGAAGGGGAAGGAGGATAAGGGAAGTGAGAGGGGACAGTGAAATTGAAGTAAAGGGAACAAGAAGAGCGGTGGTTAGTAAATGGGAAAGAAACACGGAAGGGAAAAGGTGAAATGGTGAGAAGGAAACAAGATAACAGAGAAGAAGAGGAAGTAAATAGAGAGACAGGAAAGATGTGTTGATACATACGACCTCTCAAGTTATCATAAAGTAAACAGCATGAGCTTAGATATGGAGACTAAGTTCCTGTATGGGAAGGCATAACCACACCTCTCTCATCCACGAAGCTTCTCACACATCAAAATTAATTCACAGCCATTAAAGCTGCAATGTTTTGACTTTATTGGCGTTAAGTATCCATAATTTTATCATTTGCTCAAGAGCTTCCACTAAATGATTGTCATGTATAGAAAGGAGGGATTGGATTATTCAGATGGTTAGTTTCCACTGCCATTCATGTAACCGGAAACTATCAGGAGTTTCCTAACCATCGCTGTAGTGAATATATCACTACTGATGATGTTTATGGGTATACCATGACAGGTTTGCGTACTATACTATGCTCTCTTACAGGTGTGGCCCGTCGCATTCTTGGTGCTGTGTTGGACTAGAAGATTGGTGTGATACGAGTGTCCACGTGTAAAATACGAGCCCATATTATGTCCACGTGTAAGATACGAGCCTAAGCGTCTCACACTTCATTTACAGGAAGGAGGAACAAACCAACACCACTCCCTAGTCCAGAACACAATCCTCAGTAATCATTACATAGTAAAAAGCACCACAATCATCACACACACACCACTGACCGTAGGTGGCTATACACACTTAAAGCCATCTTTTTTCGCGAACATCCATCATTAATACTTATATGAACTTTACAGCTGCTCCTTGGCTCTCCTGTAATCCAGAGGGAAGACTCCCGTTGCGTTAGACAACCATCACTTCACCTGACCCTATGGTACGTCACTGACAACGAATAAGACTTATTTATTCCCAAGACCTGAGCTAATGAGGGTGAGGCTAACCCATGCTTATTTTGGTTCTAGTCTTACAGGAGATTTTAGTGTACTCATGTTCTCTGTGTCATGTGCATATTCCTGAAGATGTGACACTGTTGACGAAACGTTGTAATAAAATGGGAAGACTGAACAATCTATAGGCATTTCCATAAATGAAAAATGTCCCAGAGAAGCGTATCTAGTGAATGTGTCATGTTTATGTCTCGTATTCCCTCTTAACGAGCCGCTGCTCTGCCTCACCGACTGAGAAACCTATTATAATGACTCTGGGAAATGTATCATCTCTTCCGGGAGTCTATAATGCTCGACATTTTCTATGATGTTCAATGGTGACGCATGTACGCACAACATCGTGCACACAGCACCACACATACGTAGAAGCACACACACACACACGCCATCCCGACCCCCTTCCCCCCCCCTCGGCATATGCCCCATAAAACCCATATCAGACGATCGTCTCCGCCATCCACCGCCCTCATAAATTATGAAGTTTTCTTGTGTCAAGAAGAAAGAAAACGAGATGTTGCCTAATCGCGCTCGGATTTCCATCTAGTTCTTCTTATTCCTTTATTTTTTCACCGTTCGCTCTCCACTCACCTCCCCGTTGCTCTTCACTCTCTCCACATGGAGAGCGTAGGACGATGATGACGCAAGTGGATGATCGGAGGTATCCTCTTCTGCCTTTCTCACTGTTCTTTTCCATCTGATTTTCTCTCTTCTCTACTCCTGCTCCCTCTTCTCTACTCCTCCAACTGTCTCTCATCTTCTCCTGTTTCTTCACCAATCCGACTATTTACTGTCTCATCCCAATATTCCTCATCGGGTATTCCCAATTAATATTTGTTAAATCCCTCCGACATTCTCAATATTCCTCAAGATATTCACCTTCTCATCCCAGATGGCGCGCACTACTGCTACCAATACTATTAGTACAACAACAACAACTACTATTACAACTACAAATACCACCATTGTACTATCACTACTACTACAACCACTACCACCATTGCTACAACAATACTGTCAATACAATCAGCAGCATCCTTAGCATCGTTATTGCTCATCTTCTCAATCTATCTTTTCCCCTCTATTCCAGCTTATAGCTCCCCCCTCCTCCTCTCGCCCCTTCCCACACTATCTCCTCACCTCCTTGCTTCCTTCCCCTCCACCATCCCCCTCACCGTCACACGCCACTCCCCACATCACCCCTAACATAAACATACAAACACAACAGCAAAAGAAATATTACCAGAGTGAAAGCTGCCTTCTCACGCCTGCACGCGCGTCCGCCCGCAAGCCCGCGCCTGCACGCCAGCCCCATCACCCGGCAGCACGCCCGCTCACAAGCCCGCCCACACGCCCAAGACTCAAGTTTATACGCAATTTTTATTACGCAAATATGCAGGTATGTCTCCTGCTTCACACCTCAGGCCATCCATTGCACTCACATGCCTGACACACATGCCCCACGCCCGCACGCCCCTACCCCGACACTCACATTACCCTGACGCCCATGTCCCACGCCCACACGCCCCGCCGCTAAAGCCGGTCATTAGCGTATGTATATCGGAAGGATTACCAAGATATACGGGCGAGAGGATCCGGCAGGCCTGGCTCTCATATTTCATATCCACGAGTTTATTATGTCTCGATGACAACGTTGAGGGAGGGAGGGAGGGAAGGTTAGGGAGGGAGGCAGGGAGGGGAAGGAGAGGGCGAGGGAGGAAAGGTTAGGCAGGGAAGCAGGGAGTGAGGGGGGAAAGGAAGGAGAGGGTGAGGGAGGGAAGGTTAGAGAAGGAAGAGAGAGGCTAAACAGAGGAGTTATAGAGGTTAAAAAGAGGTCTAGGAAAGAGGACTTAGAGAAAGCGTCTTCACTGATTACATGGACAGCCTGTGGAAGGAACCACAGTACTGAACCTCTCAGACATGGTATCCACACAACTTACAACATTGAGCTACCATCACAACACCACCACCACACACCCACCACTATCAAACACCACCTCCACCATCAAATCACCACAACCACTACACCACGCCTACCATCACCACACCACCGCCGCCGCCACACCACCACTAGTTAAGTAGAGTTATCTGTCATATGACTCTGGTTCACGACACGCCCTCTCGACGCCCCACGGTCAGGGAGCGACCCGCACGTGCTGCCTGCAGGGGGCCACGTGTCTTGGCCCTAATGATGGCCGCCGTGTTTGGGGTCTGAGGGAGGAGCCGACATCCGAGAGAGAGGGAGCTGGCGTATAAAATATGAGTTAAGCAATTGGGATATTAAACGATAAATGTTATGATATTGGAGAGTAAGTGTGGGAGGCAATGGTGACAGGTTTACACCCCGTGCTCTCTCTCGCTCTCTCGCTCTCCTCTTCGTAGTTCCTCACTCAAAACACTATTTCACCTACTTCTCATCATTGTCTTTTTATCTACTGGATTTCTGATAAGGACAGTAAACTAATTTTGATATCCTCTCTTGTCTCTTTTGTTTACAATGTGTGTGTGTGTGTGTGTGTGTGTGTGTGTGTGTGTGTGTGTGTGTGTGTGTGTGTGTGTGTGTGTGTGTGTGTGTGTGTGTGCGTGTGCGTGTGCGTGTGCGTGTGCGTGTGTGTGGACGCAGGAGCGATGGGTCGTCCTCGTCATCTACCAGAAGCTGCGTCAGCGTCGGTGTCTTTTGGTTGTGAGCAGCGGCCGTGAACCTCCACCAACCCTTATGTCATAGCGATAAGGCTCTGGTTGACACCTCTGTCCCCTCCTCATATCACTTATCCCCACCCCCTCACTTCCCTCTCACCCCTCCTACCTTCCCTCACTCCCCTCTCACCCCTCCTTCCTCCCCTCGTCCTTCACCCAACTCTTGCTCCCTAGTCTAATATTCCTCAATCAAGCTAGAAGCTAAGAACTCTTTTCATTGTTCTTCATTTGGTATAAAGTTTATTTAATTGTAAGCTATTATCATATTAGGGTGAAGCTGTGTATGTGAGCCTTCATGTGGTTGGTTGACCATATTTTAGTTTCTCCTCGCTCTGAGTGGCGGGTTGTCCCAGCACCAGGTTGTGCGAGTTCTTTTTTTTTCACCCTAACCTGTCGAGATAGCCAGTGTAGTGAAGACAGCCTGGTCTCATCAGCCGACATATGCCTTTGGGGGCTGCAATTAAATCATTCCTGTATATGGATTAGTTATGCGGCACTGGTTGAGGTCTCCGGTAATTATATAATGTATGCTAACTGTTATATTGCGTTAGTAATGAAGAAGAACCTTTAGAACGATGACTGAAGAAGCCTTCTGCCATCGTTGCTTATACGGACTGAGCTCACAAGCAGAGGCTCAATAGGTTTATGCATGGTTAAAAAAAAAACTCACTTTCGAGGGGATCAAAGATGACAGCATCAATAGGCAGGGCGTGGAAAGATTTACTGACTATATACTCCCTTCTTGTCACAGCATGTCACGACGCATCTATGAGTAATTGCCGGCAATCGTAGCGATGTTCCCAGGAGTCCTGTCATCTAAAAAAGCCTCGAACACTACATTAGAACGAGTAATATTCACGGAACGGTTTGAGAAGAGAGAAATCCATAATGGTATTGAGCCCCTTGATGTAGGTAGACGTTATGTTAATTGATTGGCCACTAATGTTCATGCGTTATTTGACCAATAAACTGTATGATGGCGACCTTCGTAGGTGATAGGTAAGTGCTGTGGGGACCTATTGTCCTGAATTAGGAAAAGTTTCCAACAACATCCCACTCTTTTGTAATATTATGGAAGATATTACAAAAGAGAACACCGAACACTACCACTAAAGCTACCAGTACTACCACTAAAGCTACCAACACTACCACAACTGCCAACACCACCACTAAAGATACCAACACTACCACAACAACTACCAACACCACCACTAAAGATACCAACACTACCACAACTGCCAACACCACCACTAAAGATACCAACACTACCACAACAACTACCAACACCACCACTAAAGATACCAACACTACCACAACTGCCAACACCACCACTAAAGATACCAACACTACCACAACAACTACCAACACTACCACTAAAGCTACCAACACTACCACTAAAGCTACCAACACTACCACAACTGCCAACACCACCACTAAAGATACCAACACTACCACAACAACTACCAACACTACCGCAACTGCCAACACCACCACTAAAGATACCAACACTACCACAACAACTACCAACACTACCACTAAAGCTACCAACACTACCACTAAAGCTACCAACACTACCACTAAAGCTACCAACACCACCACTAAAGCTACCAACACTACCACAACTCCCAACACCACCACTAAAGATACCAACACTACCACAACAACTACCAACACTACCACTAAAGCTACCAACATGACCTGAACCTCTCCAACGCAGCTCAATGCAGTCTCCAAGACTCACTTGGGCGGTCATCCAGGCAAAGGTAAGTCCAGGTCAGATTTTTACTGCTGTACAAATCCTGACAGACTTTAAAGAGAAGTCAGCATGTTTGTCCTTGTATAAACACACACACAGCATACAAATTCATACACAGCACTCGGAGGTCAAGACTTAGGCGCGCAAGTATTCTCGTCACATGTGGGCGCTTCCAAATAGGCAAGAGCCGATGTGTATGTACATAGACACAGTCGTATATGGTGCAGGTGAGGGGCGGGAGACACCCACCACATCACCACCAACTCCTTCCCGACCAACATAACAAAACCCGACTTCGGTTGGGTGATTCTTAAAACGAAATGAAGCAGAGATAAATCGGTGTTTGTAATAATAATAATACAAATAATAATTATTTTTATTATTAGTATTATAATAGGATGTGCGAGTACCCCTAGGTAAGGCCCTCCCCCCATGTTCTAAATACTAAGGGATGTATTACTCTACAACTTCCAAATCAGATCTATAATCTACTAGCTACTAATTTGGTCTGTGTATTCTACAGAGTATACACAGTGTATAACCACACAATAAGCTCCTCAACACTTGCCTCAAGAATAAACTACCACACAAGAGGCGGGTCACGTGACCACCAGACACATCTTCACTTTACACGAACACAACAATTCCAACATTCTTATTCCCTGAAAAACAAACAATTATACCGCCCATTTTGGCAGCAGCTCACGACCAAATCAGTCACTTGAACTATCACAACATCTTGTGACTAAGTGACTGACAACACAAGTGGTCAATACAATTATATAATCCGAGCTTGGCTACAGGTAACTAGTGACGCGAAAACTTAATAAAAACGTAATATTGTTTGCCTGTCTGATCGTACCAAACGTCTGTATAGCCAATACTCTCAGTACAAATATGCACTAAACGAGTTTACCCCATAATGTTAGGGATCTACTGATTTGATGTATACTTTAGCAAGTAAAGTTTACCGGAATGGTGTTCGCTGAGAGGTTTCTCAGGGTAATTGTGTGTGAATAAAGGGGCGATTATAAGTGCCATCTTGTTTTCTGAATGCTTGACCTGTGTAATTGTAAACCTTCGGGTGTGTAGGGTTGGCTGTCACATTGCCTACACTCGTGTGTTCAGAGATGCAATAATCTGTTGTTGTTGGCTTCATGCAAGAGAGCCACGAGACTAACGTTTGACATATGTAGTTAATTATCAGGATAAAGAGTCATCAGGATAATTAATATCATTATCAGGATAATTAATAATGCTAATACTATATAGTCCAGTACGACTATACAGCACTTGGATGTCATGTAAGGACAAGGAGATGGGATAGAAAGGAGAGAAGCAAAGATGTCCAACCACTTGGACCGTCGGGGATCGAACGCCGACCTGCAAGAAGCGAGTCTGTCGTTGTACCAACCACTCCAAGTGGTTCGACATATTTGAGAAAAGTCATACTGAACTTATTTTGTTTAATACTAGCAAGCATAATAAATACACCCACACTTACACCCCCCACCTCCAAACACACACACACACACACACACACACACACACACACACACACACACACACACACACACACTCCATCACACACGCCCCCAAACATCTCTCCACAAAGTTTAATGTGTGGCAAAGGAGCCGGGCAGCGCGAAGTGGCATTAACGCAGCATCCCAGAGGAACCAGAAGATGCCTCTGGCTTCTCATTAAGATATGTGGGATGCTGAGGAAGAGCTTTACGCGTGTTCAACAGGTTTTTATCAGTCCTCAAGTGTTCATGCCGTCATAATCTGCTCACCAACTAGACCCCATTATTGCAACTTGGCAATCGTTAGAGAGACGTTATATCCAGCATTTGCGTCGCCCAGTTAGACTAGTGAGGACTTTTTATAATAAGTTCAACTCTTGTATCATCTTTGGGTTTGAAAATATAATCATTAATTTTTATTAAAGCCATTTTGGAAGCAAGCTTTCTGAGTGGAAAGAGGCTTGAATTACTATTAAACATTGAAAATGATTGATCACTACTTCTGGGTACGTAAGATGTTATGGGTATAAATTGAGGAATACCCCTGATAATTTACTTTAATTCTTTGAGTCTGTAAGGTAGTATATGGTATTCCCGACACAAAGAGTTTACACTAATTTTTAGGTCTACAAGGGGGGTGCAAGGTATACCTGAAGATGAGTGACAGGATACACTGCAACGCTCATGGTGGTCACCTGACCCCTGACCTTAAGCAGAACCATTGCTACCAACTGTAGGAGCGATGCGGTGTTTCCAGTGCAGGTTAAACACATGTTAATGAGTTTAGCCGGATATAAGATCATAATATAGTCCACTATTATAATACAGCTCTGAACAAATCCACAAGGGCCGTGACGAGGTTCATTTGATTTGTTCATTTGATGCATCACGTTAGTGTGATCTTTGTGTGTGATACTGCTCTGGTAACACAATCCAGGTTTTTCTGGAAAAAACAATCCAGACGTCTGCTGGAAATTCACGAAAATTTAGTAGGCACAGCTGTTTAATTTGATTCAATGTCCTTCAAGAATTTACCGTACTGTTCTTAAGCCAAATAAAAAATCTGAGCCTTTTGCAACCACAATTCGGACACCATAGAATACCCCACAGAAAGTAACACCCACCACAGACAGCAATACCTCGAACAGAAAGCAAAAGCCCACACAAAGAGCATCACCCCCACAGAAAGCAACACCCTCCCTACATAAAGCAACCCCCACTCCCCCATCCCAAAGAAAGTCATCAAACACGTCTCGGAACACTTAGGGACCACAAGAAATAAAATCCCAACGCATGGCAACAATCAGCATCATCTGAGCCTCTAAAAATTTGACAAAACCTCTCACGGCACCAACAGCCTAGTAAAACCTATAAACACGTTTTATATCTGGCAGTAAAACTCTGTCCATCGCCCCCATCAAAAAAATGAGATAAAAAAGGAACAATCATGAACCGTATTATCAAGAGTCATTAAAATTATATCTGATATTTCTCGAATAAGTATTCATGAGGGTTCGATCCCAGCTGGTATTTACATATTCCATTAGAACAACTCGTTTTTGGGTACTTAAAATACATTATAGAACATTCTAGGAGATTATAGGACATTCTAGGACCTTCTGGGATATTTTAGGAGATTATAGGACATTATATTAGAATATAACCACTTCTGGGACATCGTACAAGGTTACAGGATATTCTAGGAAATTTTAGAATATACCAGGATATTAAAAAATCAATTAGCAGGCTAGGGAATGATTTAAAAAATATTAATGGCATTTAAAAAAAATCCCATTCGCATGCTTACAGAAAGGCATATAAAAAAGTTATCATATTATATGAAACATAATAAAAGTGTTATCATTCTAGGACAAACTGAAGTCGGTAATCATGTTTTTGATGCACATTAAAGTTGGTTATCATGTTATCAGTCATATTCAATATTTCTTGTTCCAAATGGAGCGGGGGTCCGTGCGGCCCTGATTACCAGTGCTAGAACATCACTTGTGTAATTGTACTACCTTCCTGTACCACTGAAAAATCGTTCTGTACCATTGTACTATCTTCCTGTACCACTGAAAAATCGTTCTGTACCATTGTACTATCTTCCTGTACCACTGAAAAATCGTTCTGTACCATTGTACTATCTTCTTGTACCACTGAAAAATCGTTCTGTATCATTGTACTATCCTCCTGTACCACTGAAAAATCCTTTTGTCCCACTACCATCCTCCTGTATCACTTTAAAATCCTCCTCTATCACTGTATCATCCTTGTGTACCACTGTACCAACCTGTACCACTGGTATACTTACAGCGTGTGTTGATGTATACTTTGGTATATACATATATAGGTTATCAGTATACACGTCTAATGCATATACAGTTTTGTGGGATATTTCTACACGTCCTGACATGAATATTCTGGTATCATATTATTATTATTATTATTATTATTATTATTATTATTATTATTATTATTATTATTATTATTATTATTATTATTATTATTATCACAACCTTCAATTACAACATGATTTTCACCATTGCTATCACCATTACTATCATCACAATCCTTATCATCACAGGTACAATCTCTATCTTCCTCACAATCACAATAATCATCAAGAACATTTAACAAAATGGTCTTCAGTAATTATGTATTGTATCTAGGTGTAGTGGTGGGGGCAGAGCGGGTCTGCTCCGCCCTGGTCAAGGACGGGCAGTTCCCTCCATCCTTGTGTGTTTAAGTCTTCCTCTTAAAATGGGTTTAAGAACTGGCACCCTTCGTTGTAAATCAATTCCTTGCCACAAGAGGCCAGTGGTGGTGGTGGTGGAGATGGTGATTACGGTGGTGGTGGTGATTGCGGTGGTGGTGGTGGTGATTGCGGTGGTGGTGGTGGTGGTGATTGCGGTGGTGGTGTTTACCTAACGGTGAATATAAGAGAATATCGAGTAGCTCTATAAAATGCGCATACAAGTCTTGTTGCATTTTTCTTTAAGTTTACTTCCCTGGCATTCAAAGTCATTCTCGAATTCTTCCTTAAAATTATGGATGGAGGTAGCTTCCACAACTTCTGCTTTCAGTGCATTCCACTTTTTGTTTACCCAAACCGGATAAGAATATTTCTTTACATTTTTTTAATTCATTTGAGTTTCTAGTTTCCACTAATGTTCTCTTGGCCAACTTTCAAAAAATGTAAGAAGTTTTTTTACATCCACGCTATTCAGGTCAATATCTTTTATGTTAATATCGTGTCCCTATACTAGTAGCTAAACGCTCTTAATTCTGGCACTGATCATATTGGGAACATCTGCACTTGTTCAAGTTGACTTTGTTGTTCACGAGGTAATGATTCCAGGCTGGAGATACAGATTCTAGTATTTTGTCTTACGTAGCTATATTGTTTTAAAATAATCCTTGGGTAGGTTTTTAAATGATCTGATATTTGCCAGCTTCACATATGCAGCCGATGTTATCCAGTTTGTGTGTGTCTTTGGTGTTAGAACTGTAATGTTATCCACTCTTTAAATATATTCGTCTTTCAGATTCCTGTAGTTACCTTTCCCTTTTGGAATAGATACCTCCTTGTCTCCTTTTTTCCCGTCCCATCTTAATTACCTTAGATTTGTTTGACGGTTGAGAAAACACCTCAGTAGCCTCGTTCATTAGCCACGTGATAGTAAGTTTAGTCTTACTGGTTTATCGCATCTATTTCTTACAGGTGTGTCTTCATCTCATCTTCGTTGACGGCAATGTCCCTTAATTCTTCTGGCCAACCTTTGTTGCGAACCCTTGGTCTTCACCACAGGGTCTTTTGAGGGGCTTCTCTCTGGTTGCAACAACTGCTACTTTTATCCTTATATGGTTATGCAAGAGCTTTGGGTAGAACTCAAATTTTGCCGCAATTTCGGTTTCAAATTGCCTTTCACCTTCCCTCCTGAGTCGTGTGTAAATTTGAATTTAAATTTTGCCCCCGAGGGGCGAGTTTATTGGGCCGCGCCACTCATCCTGTGAGTGAATATACTGCCATAGCAGCATGTACAACACTCCCTAATAGGAAGAAAACCCGCTGGATTGTTCATCCTGTCACTTGTCACAGTGACACTTGTCAAGTCCCAGACACAGCTGGGACTTGCTTAACTGTCTCAAGTGAACAACTTCTCAAACAAGAATATTAACATTGTCAACCCCTAAAATTTACGTTATCTTGAGGGTGCAAAATGGGGGAATCTTTTAAGAACAGTATCTATATGTGGTGCTAAACACTTTTCGTGTTCTTTAGTGCCTATTTATTGTGCTATGTTCTACGTTGTCTGTCCTCCTTCCATGCAATTTTTGGTTGTTTTTTACCCTTCCCTACGGTGGTTATTGCACCGGGTCCTACGGTGGTTATTGCACCGGGTCTAGGATGCTTATCTCGTGCTCGGCTTTCTTGAGCGGGATGAACTGCTCCGTGCCATCCACACATTTCCAGGCTATGAATTCCATCTCATTTGTTTTCTTCTTTTATTCTCTCTCACATTGCAGAGATCACCCTTACCCTCCTGTATTCCGTACACAATAATATCTCTTCTTCCTCCGTCTGCTAACCACTCCTGCTCGAGCGTGGTCGAACATGATAACACAGTGGTGGCTAGCTCCTAAGGACACCTCGTACTCTATCTTCTCGACATCTGCCTCATGTTGGGTAAATGCCAGGTCTAGTGTTGCTCCTCCTCTCACCTTACTTTTGGTGCCTCTGTGATATGTTGCATCAGGAGTGTCCGCCGTGTCTACAAGCTTTACTCTCCATGTTGCATTACCCTCGAGAGGGGAGGTCTTTCGTTATCCAATTTATTTTCATGTGATTAAAATCCCAATGTATTAGGATCTTAACGTTTGCTCCCCCTTGCCACTGTGGCTGCTTTTTCCATTACATTTAGGCAAATCTCGTATCTGTCGTATTCACCCCCATTGCTTTGTGGGTGTAGTGGGGAAAGGGGTATGTAAACCGCAGCTGCCAATACATTCATGCCAACCCCATGATGGTATTACAAGTATGTGTTCTTGCTGATCGGCTTTCCCTGATAGTCTGATTATCTCCAAGCTTCAGGGTAGTAGGGAACCACATGTTCCATGGAAGCGAATAGAGCGTGCAATATTTTTTGTTTATGGTAGATGCGGTCGTGGTAAATTAAAGCCCCGAAAACATTTCAAGGTAACCTCAAGGTAAGGTGGTTGTTAGGAAGTGAAGTTGATGTTAATGGAAGTGGTAGTGAAATTGTTGATGAATGTTTATGGCAGTGGAAGGGGACATGGGAATGGGGGAAAGGGAAAAAGACCAACATTTTTCTTGGTTATTTGATTAACTTATGTCATTAAAAATCCATTCCCCGTTTCCGCTAAGAATCCCACTTCCCTCATCAGTGAGAAGGGAAGTGGGTTTAAATTTTGCAAGCTCCCTCTTAAAAAATAAAAAGCTGCATCTTAAGCGAGTTTGGGTATATACATTTCCCTCTCTTACTCCTACATACGAAAAAGGACAATATGATCCAAGGGGTGACCGTGGCGCCCCTTAGACGTGACTTGACTGTACTACAGGGGCGGGCCCGACAAGCTGGGGCCCCTGACAAGTAGGGCGTAACCCTTGGGTCGGTTTGGCCACACACTCTCGCCCCTCCACACACTACTCACAAAGCCCGACAGCACGACCCACTGCTTGGGCTTGGGGTAACCCGAGATGGCAATGTGAGTTATTATGGTGTTTATATGCGAATGTTTTATAAGTCATTATAGCTCGGAGTTAAGGCGTTAGAAAAAGGTACAGGGTCATAAAATTCGTTATCAGTAATTTTTTCAAAGATAAGAGCCCGGTGGACAAGCCCCGCCGTGGAGACGCCGGGCTTGTAGACTGTTCCAACGAAATGGGAGAAATATAAATTCTTGATACGAAGTTCGATCACCGACAAAACAAAAGACGATCGGATCCCTCACAGCTCATGGGTATAAATGGAGTTCCAGCTCCCCAGCGCTTGTGGATTGTGTGTATATATATATAGGGTGTTGGATTCCAATATTATATTGCGACAAGTGTTGCAAAAGCCTTAAGTTGTATCTTGCGGTCGTGGCTGTTCTAGTCTTTTTTTTATTTAATGTAAATGAAAAGGATATATAAAGGCTGGGAATATATGACGCAATGATTGTCAACAGGACGGGATTGTATCGTGTGTAGTAAAGTGGCAGTGTCACACTTATTACTTATCTTGGGCGGCGTACACATACACACACACGCGCGCGCGGAACCAAAGAGCCAAAGCTCAACCCCCGCAAGCACAACTAGGTGAGTACACACACGAACACACACCAAAAATATACATCTACAAATTCATGCTAAAAATGACACACAGACACATAAGCTTCCTCCCCCAGCTCACAGACAGCTGCCTATTCTGCCACACAATCAAACTCCTCTCACCCCCCACCCCCTTGCCCATCAGATATCCACATTTCCTGATTGACGCTAATGTAGTATTAGTTAAAACTCGAAACGAATTATCCTGATTATTACATGGATGGAACATACGACATTCTGGGTGAAAGCTCTCTGTCTCTCTCACACACACACATACACACACACACGAGGGAACCAATCGGCTCTTAGCGTTCTTCAATAAACGCGGCATTTTGGATAAGTACCCCCTCCCCACCTGGAATTTGTAAACACCTTTTTTTGTTAATGGAGGCTGGAATATTTAAAACGGGCATCAGATCAATTCTTTACCGAATAAGTGGATGGGGTTTATCGTCAGATTCTTTGATGCTGAAACAATGTTATTGAGTTAATCTTCAAGTGGATGGAGCATTTTTAAGTTTGCGATGAGTGGAGGTAAATTCTGCGTTTTTTCATTACGCTATTATCTGACAAAGAATTTAAAGTGTGAGGAATTGTGTGTTGATGGCTGTGGAGGTGGTTTGGTGGTGGCGTGGCAGTGATGGTGTGATTGGGGTCTGGTGGTATTGGTGTGGTAGTGGCGGTGGTAGTGATGGTGATGGTTGTAGCAGTGGAAGGTGTGATGGTAGAGACAGTGGTAATGGTGGGGGTAGAAATTGTGTGTTTGAAGGACAGAAGGAAGGGGAATGAAGCGAGAGGAAAGAAGTGACGAACAGGTGAGGTAGCGAAAAGAGAAGGATGTGAGAGATGTAAAAAAAAAAAGGAAAGGCATGTAAGAGACATAACGAAAGAGGGAGGACAAGACGAAGTACAAAATAACAAAATGATACACAAGAACCATATAGTTTATCCCTCAGTGGTACAGTAAGATCGCAACTCCACTTGTCAGAAGTCAAGAGTAACAGGTGAAAAATAATTCTATTAATAGTAATGTTTCTAATATTAGTAATTTCAGTAATAAACCATTATTAATATAGCCTGTTCTCGTGGTAGACATGCGTACTAACTGCGCAGATTTACTTAGGAGATCCGCAGGAATTTAAACAAAGCCTAACCTAACCTAATATATCCTATTCTAACCTAATATATATTCTATTCTAACCTAATATAACCTACTGTACCCTAACCTTACCTAATTTATGCAAGAGTTTGTTCTTTTAGTAGTTTTTGTGGAGGACAGCACCTAATATCTACGCAGGTATTTATACCCACGTTTTGAATGCTTTAATCTACTGTGTGAAAGTTTATTTTCCGTCAATATATATTGACTTAAATATTGGTTGATATTAACAATACCAGACCCAATTTTTAACAAAATTGGTGTTGTGTATGTGCTCAACAGGTGGCTTAAGAATGGTATGAATGAAACGATTTCCACTTTTCACAGTGTGAAAGCAACCCCATGACGAATCTTCTAATATAATAATGTAACTCGGAATTATTTTCCCTTACAAAACTGTAAAATATTATGCACTGATGTCTGCAAAATTATATATGTATATATATATAATGCGGATTTTTTTTACTTCAATATGAGAATCACACAAAAATACATTAAAGTAAAATTATAAATAATAAAATATTGATAATAAAATGTACCTCAAAGTAATCAATGACTCTTAAGAGGCGTAATATTCAATATAGTTTCTCACCTTCAGTTCCTGGGAGATACTCTCTCATTTTCATTCTTATTAGTTAATGGGTCCTACAGTACAGCGGTCTGCGTGTTCGACTCACAATCGAAGAGCCAGGGTTCAATCAGAAATCATTGGACACGTTGACAATTGAGAGGCGGGGCCAAAGAGCCGAAGCTCAACCCCCGCAAACACAACTAGGTGAATACGTCCTCTTTCAAATATTAATCCGAGAATGGTGGCAATTAGCCCAGCTTGGGTAGACGAGGAACGACTTTCAATCTGTGATTTCCACTCATTTTCTCTTTGATAGGCAATGATGCCAATCAGAGTGCAGACGAACGCATCCCTGATCTCACCGAGAGCAACCGAACCTTCGCTGTATATTTAATCCTATTGATTACCAGCCTCAGTTATCTATAGATTACCTGTAGACGATTTCGGTCAATTTTATATTATTGCAGTCTAGGTCTGATTTGCCTAATAGGCGGAGGGATTTTCGTTATTTTTTA
This sequence comes from Procambarus clarkii, assembly GCF_040958095.1. Taxonomy (NCBI): domain Eukaryota; kingdom Metazoa; phylum Arthropoda; class Malacostraca; order Decapoda; family Cambaridae; genus Procambarus; species Procambarus clarkii. Next base: position 21,044,706 of record NC_091237.1, on the reverse strand, counting down.
AAGTTTTTTTAAAATTGATTTATTTGAATTAATATTATTATATCATTAAGAACATGAAATACTGACCTAGTTATGTTATTTTAGGTAAAGTTAGGTTAGAATAGGTTGAGTTTGGTCATATTTCTACGTTAGTTTTAACTCAAATTAAACTAAAATGAAATCATATATAATATAATGGAAAGATTTTTTATTCCAAAAGAAAAAATATTGAAAAATATATTTCAGGAAACTCTGCTTGTTAGGCAAATCGGGCCTTGCATACTAAGCCAAGTAGTGCATTCTGGATATTAGGTACAATATATGTGTATACGACTGTGCAAGATGTCTCTAGAGACTGAAGACGAAGCAGGAGATAAGTGTACCGACGGGAGGAAGGACAGAAGGAAGTGTATGGATACACACAGGTGTGACTGAGAGGTATAGAATTACACATGTTAAGTGTAGCGTGTCCGATTTCTTCCAGGACAGAGAAGACCCTTCTCCGTCCTGTGGGAGGGGGAAGGGATGGAGGTGGGAGGGAGAGACGGACGATGGGAGAAAGGGTTGATGGAAAAGTTGAAGATAAGTGAAACATGAACTAAATAAAGATTATCTCTGAAATTAAATAAAACAAAATAATGTTGATAACGCCATGTTCCCAAAATAAAACAAAAACTATTCCCTATCTGATTTACAGCCAAAGGTAAAGTGGACATTTGCCTTAAATCATGGGGCAAGTCCTTACCTTAATTGTCATTATAAGACTTTCTGGTCGTTATGTGTCCAAAGGTAATGTCTTCCGTGGACACGTTATATACAATGTGGGGGAGGGGAGAGGGAAGGAAGGGGCCAGCAGTGGAGGGAAGAGGTGGAACAATGGTGGGGGGATTAGAGAGGGGAGGAGAACAGGGTAGAAAAGAAGAGAAAAATAAGAACCCTCTCAATAGACATCGATACATGTTGATGTGAAGAACACGTTCGCAGGACCATAGCAAGAGAGCAAGTTTAGGTTACCCACCAAATACACGCAAACACACATCGAGTCAGCAAGGCGGTCAGCCCGCCTGCTGACATAACTATACCCCACATTTCTATATATTTTACTTCACCTGCACCTGTCCATCTTTGTTACTCCCCTCCCCCCTCCTTCCCCACCAAAATGATGACTGATTAGAGAGGTGTTAAAACAAAGAGATAATGTGATAAATAGCAAAAGAGAGAGAGAATGAAAACCAAACAACCCAACAACAATCAACACTAACGAACAAACAACGGTAGAGATCTCCATATGCTCTTGTTATTATCATCATTTACAAATATATTAAAAAATTCGAGAGAAGTTCACAGTATTATTAAATTAAACTCAAACAAGGCTCCATAGGCCATGTAAATACATATTGCCACATATTGCGCTCTCTTTGTTGAATTTATAAAGGAAAATTTGCTGTTATTTTTCAAGTTTATTATGCAATTGGCTGATGTGGTGTGATATTGCTACACACGGCGGATACTGCCGTGTGTGTGTACACGCTCACAGGTGTACATGTGTCCTCTGGTACCTGTACACGCTCACAGGTGTATATGTGTCCTCAGGTGCCTGCACACGCTCACAGGTGTACATGTGTCCTCAAGTGCCTGTACACGCTCACAGGTGTACATGTGTCCTCAGGTGCCTGCACATGCTCACAGATGTGTGTACGTGTCCTCGGGAGTGTATGAACACTGGGATATTATGTACGTACGTGTACATAATTATGTACGTCTACGTGATATTATGTACTTGTACGTGATATTATGTACGTGTTGTGGGCATGCACGCACGCACAACCCCCCCCCCCTCCCCCAAAGAAATAAATCCAATATAACATACATAAAACTAACAGAGCAATAATACTAAAAATAACTTTAACTTAATTAAGTTGATATATAAACAAATAAAACAATTTATAAACAAAGTTAGAAATAAGTTCAATAAAAATACAATAAAATACAATCATAGTGAGGTACTATGCGCAGAATATTGTAGCTTTATTAGTGTATTAGTCAAATACAACTTGTTCAGGTTTCACTGCCCCTCTCGTTCGTTGCAATAGTTTAATTCTCGTAAAACAACGATGTCGTTAGCTGAGTAGCACCCAGGGACAATGAGAAGATGTGTGGGTGTAGGGCTAGGGACGGGTGAAGGATGGGGCTAGGGACGGGTGAAGGATGGGGCTAGGGACGGGTGAAGGATGGGGCTAGGGACGGGTGAAGGATGGGGTTAGGGACGGGTGAATGATGGGGGCTAGGGACGAATGTGAGGTCGGAATAGGGAAGTGACCCTTTCCTGATAGAAAATAGAGAGGTACAAGTAAAGGAAAGTTTAGATATGGGAAATAAAGAACATGTTGTGATAGCAGGCGGACTGTCCCCCTTGCTGACACGATATGTGTGTTTGGTAGCTAACCTAAGCTTGCTCTCGCTTGTTAGGGAGCTGTGTGTAAGGTTCTTCATATGTATTTCAGCACATATGGAAGTCGATAGATAAATACTGTGAAGCATTCACATATACACACTCAGATGCTTGTGTACATTATGATGTTCTGTTTGAAAGTCTTAATAATAATAAAAATAATAGTAATATTAATTATAATTATTATTATTATTATTGAAATTTGAACTTCATTATTGTTAGTATTATTATTTTAGGGAAACGTGGATTCTGGTCAGTATTCCATCATAGAATTATATATTGTGTGGTGGTCACCGTGGGTGGGTCACCCTGGGTGGGTCTCCCTGGGTGGGTCTCCCTGGGTAGGTCACCCTAGGTGGGTCACCCTGGGTGGGTAAAGAGACCAAACAGCCATTACCCCAGACACTAGGAACCAGCCAGTGGGAGGACAGGACAGTGAAGGAGCATTAAGTAGGACGTCTTCAGTGGGCATCATCTAACCGATCCACATTTTATATATCTGTTGTGTGGAGTTAGTGGCGGGTGTATCGCTCGTTACGCCCACTCCAGCTACACCTTAACTACACCTTTACGCCCAAGCTGGCACCCTCAGCAGGTGCACTTGGCCCGCCTCTGATAATTTCACTCGCTTACGTTCTCGTAGAGAACGTTGTAAAGTCTGCTTATAGAGCGCTCTAGCTGAGGTCCCGGCTGAAGTTGCTGGTGCCGCTGCTGTTGTTGACGCTGTTATGGCTGTTGTTGACGCTGTTATGCCTGTTGTTGACGCTGTTATGCCTGTTGTGTCTGTTGTTGACGCTGTTATGGTTGTTGTTGACGCTGTTATGGCTGTTGTTGACGCTGTTATGCCTGTTGTTGACGCTGTTATGCCTGTTGTTGACGCTGTTACGGTTGTTCTTGACGCCGTTAGTGTTGCCATTATGGCCGTTGCTGCTGTTCTCTGTTGTTGCTGTTGTGTTCTCTGCTGTGAGTGTTGGTTTCAATGTTGTCACTCCTGTCTTTGCTGTTTAAGCTGTGTTCGCTTATATTGACATTACTGTTGCCACTGCTGCACCTGCTGTTGCCTCTGCAACGGGTGCTATTCAGCTGAGGTTAGTGGTTGATGTTGGAGATGATGAGTTGGTAATGCTGGTGTTCTCTAGTTGATGGAGAGGTGTTGGTGATGGTGGTGTTGGAGATGACTAAGCCCTCGAGATGGTACAACTTGTTCAATCTCTGCTGTTCTCAGTAATTGTACCATTGTCTTTTCTTATTCTGCATCTTTTTGTTCCTCAGCCTCTTTATCTTTCTACATTTGTTGTCTTCCCTTTTCCTTACCGAGACGCGAGATTTATATCTCTTCTGTAGTTAACAGAGTTCAAACGACCATAATTTGTCCAAGGAAGAGAAACTGTCAACCCAAAAGCTAGCCTATAAAACACACACACACACACACACACACACACACACACACACACACACACACACACACACACACACACACACACACACACACACACACACACACGCACACACACACGCACACACACACACACACGCACACGCACACAACACCACTCTGTTCCTAAGTTATGTGAACGACCTTCCCGAGGGAGTCAGCTTGTACTGTCAATGTTTGCAGATGACGCAAAGCTAATGAGGAATATGAGAACAAAGGAGAACTGCAGGAAGTTACAAGAAGACCTTGACAAACACCAAGAGTGGGCAAACAAATGGTTGCTAGAATTCAATCTCAACAAGTGTAAGAAGATGAGAAAGGAGACCATCTATGCGTAAGTTGAAGGTAACAATATGATTTGCAATACAAAAGTATTTTGTTTAGAAAAAGATTCAGTTACGCCCATCAGACGCTCATTCGTACTTACGAAATTAAACTTTTAAGAAAATTTGAGAGAACTGGATCTCATCATATTCAAGGAAAGAAGGAATAGCGCAGACATGATAACGACATAGTAGACTCTAAGGGTAATTGACTATGGAAACTGGAGACACAAATGAGTTACAGAAATCTCCGAGGCAACTTTTTCATTGTCTGGATCGAACATAATGGAATAAATTAGTTGAAGTTGTCGAACCATATTCAGGACAGAGTTTTATATGTAAATATGTTAAGAATAACGAGGAAAAAGAGTCAGTGCTATTAACTACTGATGGTCGATGGTCCAATTTACCCCCTCCCACTCTACCCTTTTCCACATTACCTCTACACCCCCTTCCACATTCCCTCCACTCATTATTATGTGGTTTGATAGCCAAAGAAGACCCGGTGATGGAGGGAAGCAGCTGTGTACCCCATGCTGGCTCCAGCTTTGATTATCCGGACACCCATTTTTTCTTCTTTTGTTTTCTTAACCGAACAACCCATGCAGTTGTGTGACAAGGGACCGGTGTGATAATCTTTACCGGCGTCTTAAAAGAATACCTTTATTCGAATTTTATATCCACTCGTGCGGTTATCGACTGCTGTACTCTCCGGCACTCTTCGCATCGTTAGAAATCCGGTTAAGTGGTGACGATCCGTATTAGCGAATAGGTAGGGGTGAGCTATATAGTGGTGATGGGGGTTAGAAGGAGGGGAATTTCAGGGGTTTAAAATCGGGAAGAGGGGAGATGAGAAGTGAATAAGAGGTGATTAGGGAGGTGCGATAAAGTGAGAAAGAGTAAGGGATCGTGAGAGGTGGAAGTGAGGGGGAGGAGGGGGTGAGAGAGAGGGAGGGAGGATGGGGGGGGGTTGGAGGTGGCCAGAGACGATGCATGTTTATTATAGAGCGATAGTCGAATATCTATTTGCATAAGGTCACCAGCTTGCCATCTCGACGTTCATTTTTCCTTCCTTCCTTCGTCTTCCACAATACAATGTCGCAATCTTTCAACACACATCGGTACCCAAGCTGAACGATCATTTCCGACGATGATGAAGCTCCACCCTTCCCCCTAACGCGAATCACCTTCCACAAACCAACAAACACCTAAAACGCTCGCTCGCAAAAATAAAACATCTCGCCAGATGCGTCGATGACGACGCATCTGGCGTCGTCGTCACCACAAACGTGTTCCGTATAAGAATGATAAAAGCATGTTTACTGGCATTGACAAGTTTTGCGTTCCCGATGGGTCAGTTTTTTGTTCGGACCATAAAACTTCTTCTGGACTGCCATTAATATTTGATTCTTCTCCTATGAACGTCAGATTGTCTCCTCGAGTGAATGAAATCACTTACTTTATTAGTCGGGCTTTGCCGGTCGCTCTGGCTGTTAAATGATAATGAGTTGGGGAGGCCGGTAGATCCAACGAGCAGCCCGGGGCCAAAACCGGGGTGATTGGTCGATGTGGAGAGGATGGTTGGTTTGTGATTGGGTGGCTGGCGGCCGTGGGTGGTTGGTTACCGGGGTGACTAGTCCTAGCGATTGGTGCTGGTTGTGGGTGGTAGTTTATGAATAGTGCAAAGATTGGTTGCATGTGGTAATAGAGAGCAGAAAAGTGATTAAGAGGCGATGGTTAGTGATGTTAGGACAATTAATGATCGTTGGCACGGTTTGCGGTATCGAAATATATATATATATATATATATATATATATATATATATATATATATATATATATATATATATATATATATATATATATATATATATATATATATATATATATACTGTATAGCATGTTATTGTCTTCATAAACTACGTATTTTCACCAGATATTGACATTTTAGGTCTATTTATATTTCATTCTCGTTTAAAGGTCCATAAATATTTTTAATTTGCAATATGAATAGAGCTTTTAAATTGATGTTATTGTGGTGTTTGCATTGCCTTGTTACGAGCGGGTTCCTTGTTATCAATGTTGATGGGTAGTTTGGTGTAAATTGGTAGTTAACGTTGTTGATATTATAAATACCGCTCGTTTGTTTATTAGTAAATAAATAGGCCGGATTTGTTCTGATGCTTTGTGTATTGCGAGGACTGTAACATTGGTTTATACTGTACCGGACCCATCTGCTGTGTTGGGTTATACTGTACCTGACCCATCTGCTGTGTTGGTTTATACTGTACTGGACCCATCTGCTGTGTTGGGTTATACTGTACTGGACCCATCTGCTGTGTAGGGTTATACTGTACTGGACCCATCTGCTGTGTTGGGTTATACTGTACCTGACCCATCTGCTGTGTTGGTTTATACTGTACTGGACCCATCTGCTGTGTTGGGTTATACTGTACTGGACCCATCTGCTGTGTTGGGTTATACTGTACTGGACCCTTCTGCTGTGTTGGGTTATACTGTACTGGACCCTTCTGCTGTGTTGGGTTATACTGTACTGGACCCATCTGCTGTGTTGGTTTATACTGTACTGGACCCATCTGCTGTGTTGGTTTATACTGTACTGGACCCATCTGCTGTGTTGGTTTATACTGTACCGGACCCATCTGCTGTGTTGGCTTATACTGTACCGGACCCATGACCTAACTCCCAGGTAATTTTCTCTAGTCGTTGTAAGGAGATAATTTCTCATTCAGTGTGTACCGTCATTCTGGTCTCCTGGCACCTCTCCCCATTTACATCACCTTACACTTACAAGTGTTGAACTCTAATAGAACCAGGCGATCTAAAGGTCTAAAAAAAAAACTCTCTCGCTCTCAAACAAAAACAAATTCAACATAATATGGGTGATTATAACAAGTTGAACAAATACTTCAAGTTTGGTTACTGTTCCTTTGTCGTTTTATGGAGCTCAGGATACATACAAAAGATGCATAGTTACCTTGAGGTGCTTCCGGGGCTTAGCGTCCCCGCGGTCCGGTCATCGACCAGGCCTCCTAAATATTGTAGTTTTAGTTATATAAGTTTGTCGCAGCTTTAGTGGTAAAATAACACGACATTGTCAATTTGATCATAGCGACTCGTATTGAGGACACATTAGATGTGGCTATGAATTATTTGGGGATTTTATAGATGATGTTAATTCTAAAAATATTATCTTTTCAAACCTACCATGACTCAGGAGATTGCTGCATTCCTCACTAGTTTCTGAGAAAGTTAATATATATCTCTTAACTAGTTACTTTGGTAATTAGGCAATTAACTGCATTCCTCACCTGTTATTGCAGTAGTATATTACTTAACACGTTAATTGGGTAACCTATTGCAGTAGCGCCCACACTACTTATTTAATAGCTAACTTTCTCAGTGGGTTCGTAATACCCGAGATCTTCCGTTGCTAGTTACTCTGATTAACCTCGTTCTCGCTAGTTGCTGTGATTAAGTTCTTTCAGGCTAGTTACCACGATAACAAACGTCTTTCACAACTAGTTGCTTGCGTAATTAAGCACTTCATTCACTAGTTCCATGACAACACCCTCATTCCTCACCGCCTCGAGCTACTCACTATTGCAAGACTTCTCGATAAATGTTGGGAGCGATCGCCATCCACGGCTAGAGCCGTGATAACCGCACCTGCAAGATAACCGCATCTGCAAGATAACCGCATCGCCAGATAACCTCACAGCCATGTAACTGCACCGCCAGCCACCAAACTACTACAACGCCCTGCAATATAACCACTTACATCTCTTAATCCTTACAACCAAGACGTCACATGTTTCCTTCACGGTTCTGAAGAATTTACGAAAGAGACATTCTGACGTCGGATGTCGGGAGTCGGCCCCTAAGAACGGCTCGAGATTAAGATCGATGTAATTTACAGAGATGCTGCCTTGTCTCATAATGGGATTCTTGCGCCGACTGTGAAGTCAACATTAAATGGTGACTGAGCCCGAGATTGGGCAGGGTCAGCAATGTGCTGACAGGTGTCAGCGGGCGAGGAGACATCTCCTTTACGAGAGAGTGAATCAATTCTAGTGCTCAGTGATGAAGCTGACTCATTGGGGGTGATGTTTCTCTCCTCGATGACAATGGAGATCCACATGTTGAGCCCAGCAAGCAAGGCGACCAAATCACTTACACATTTTCCATTCAACGAAATAACAACGAAGAGAACTCTGAGAAACGACTCGTTTCTTGTTGGATTGATCAATATATCAGGGCCTTTGGTATCTGAGAGATTTTGGCAGCCTTAATGTTTTGCATAAGGACAATGTTCTCAAGGTTCCCCACGCGGTCTACCTTCGTGGCCATCCAGAAGCAGGAAACCACAACACAAGGCGCTCAGCCATTAAGAGCCTCACGCAGGCTGTGTCATCCTCAAGAACATGGCCATCAGCGTGTATTCATTTCTCGACTGATTCACATTCAGGAACAGGCTCTCTCAACACCCAAACGTGAAATAAAGTCAACTTCCTATATGGAGATTCTACTACACAGATGACATCTGGTTCACCCCTGTAACTGACATGACTGTAATTGAACACTAAAGTTTATACTTACTGGAATCTGGAAGCAACTGCCTTCATTAAAATACGCCGCACAACAAAGTGAAGAGCTTGTTGGTGCATAATATCAGAACAACAAACACTGTCATCTGGCGCCTCAATATACCACTAAATAAATCTGATGACTCTACAGCTGCCATTACCATGAAGAAGGCTGACCTGCCGGAGATGGCAGCAAGGATGGCAGCCCCTGTAACTTACATCTCATGATGTAAGTTACAGGGGCCAGACCGCTCTCACCCTATGCCGCCTTCCTTAACAGTTCCCACTTATATTCCTGTAACATTATACAGGAGACAGAAGTACAATGTTAGCAGGACCCCAGGACCAGACTGTATGTACCTGTATCCTTAAAATATCTGCACTTGCAGCCCCTCCTGCAGGTCTCTTGCCAGCCTGCATTGATCAACAAACCTGGCCACACCGGCAAGGCCACGGTTGCAGCTGTCAACATAAAGAAACGCAAGACATTAGTAGATAACTATATGAGAATGTCCTTGCTCTCAGTCACTGCAAAGTTATTACAAAAAAAATAATTGTTTAGGGACCACAAAAGCACTTTGACAAACGCACTAAGTAGCCAACTATTTGGTTTCAGACAAAAAAGAAACATATGAGATCTCCTGCAACAGTTGAGAGCAAAACAAGTGTGTGGACACACAGGTCGCAGTCGTGGGTGTTGCTCGAGCTTGTAGCGGTGATAACACAATATCTGGATATTTCTAAATTAATGCAATGTCCTTATGAACGATTGACACCTCAAAATGAAAAGAAAATATCACCAAAGTATTCCATTTTGTTCACGTACCTACCTACCTCCCTACCTAACCCACCTACCCACCAACCACCAACCTTCCTATCTCTGTCTCTCTGTCTCTCGCTCTCTCAGAAGAACAGGTGCCGGTCGTATAGAGAAGAGTGAAGGACTGTTTTATGAACACCATCGTCCTATATATTACATGTAATGGGGTGGGTCCCTACTCAATGACTTTATCAATGGCCAGCTCACCGATACTACGTTCCAAGCCTTGTTCATTATAAACTTTGAAAAGTTAATGAACAGTTCAAGTGGCAGTGTGTAAATTTAATAATTGCTTTGATGTGACGTTCCTTATTTAATTATATATATATATATATATATATATATATATATATATATATATATATATATATATATATATATATATATATATATATATATATATATGCAGAGCGAAGGGGGAGGGGGGTGCCACCTCTGGTGCAACTGCAGGGACCCATAGCCTCAGAGAAGAGAATAAAGGGTATTCTGAGAAGACGTTGAAGATTCTCCCTAAACACTTGAGTATTTTCTTCTACCATCCCTACTTTTTATTCTTTTAAACAATATGATTTGTTTTATTTATTTGATTGCAATGAGTTACAGCATATATATATATATATATATATATATATATATATATATATATATATATATATATATATATATATATATATATATATATATATATATATATATATATGTATGTGTGTGTGTGTGTGTGTGTGTTTGTGTGTACAGCCCAGTAGCCTTAAAAATCAATAATCTGAATTGATTCCAAAATGTTGAGGGTGTAGTTAGATGAAGAGCTCAGGACGTGGAAGTCACAGAAAGTGAAAGGTTGATCGTTAAAGAGACTGTGACCTCAGATAGCGGGAGATATGACTTTAGTGATGCCCTGTACAGTACGGGATACATTCCCCTTTGTCAGTAGATGCCATGCTTTAAATTCCCGGGAAGTATTGCCCATCCTCATAAATACTGGGCACACGCTCGTTACTCCTGAAGCCCATCCTCATTAACAATGGCCAAACACTCATTAATCCAAGTTTATGAGTGAAAACCTCTTCACTCATGACTCGCAACTGATTACCTCTTAGTTTTCTCGTCCAGTGCTTCACTCACTATGGTCGATCGAATTCCTCCTCTCTAAATGTCTCACTTTTACAGTTTAGTGGTGTGCCGGGGATTGGCCATGTCTTACAGGGTATTAATACTCTGTAAGACATGAACAATTGTCTAATGTTTTGTTCATTAATTTGTCAGAAAGTTCTAACCAAATTGCTTAGGAGAGGGCTTCTTCAATAACGAATTATAAAACATTATCAATAGGAACATTATTAAATCTGCTTTAATACAGATTACAAACTCATGTAATTTGAACATAAGGATCTGTTTGTATAATTTAGATCCATTTTTGATTAATCAGTTAAAGGGCGATTTGAATAGATCCTATTCAAACTAATTCATTGATCCTATTCAGCCGAATGGTCGGCTTTCATAGCTAGAACGTTTGAGTATGTAGCATTGAGTATTGAGCATACACCAAACTGTGTATAACGGGTTGGTAAGACCTCACCTGGAATACTGGAATACGTTGTTCTGTTTTGAACTCCTAATTACACGAGATATGGAGACAAACTTGAGAGAAACGCCAGTGAAGGGTGCCTCAATGCAACCATTATCTAATATGAATATACAAAGATAAAAATGTCGATTTCAAAATTATAACTAATTATCATCACCGTCAAAATGACAAAAGGAAGCTGGTTTCCATGCTCGAACCACAACCCACGAAGAAGCTTCTCTTCGTACCTAACCATTTGATCCATATGACCCCCGCTCCAGCAACATAAGCCCTTTGACCTTTAAGTGGGATAAAGTAAGTGGTATTATCACCTGAGGCATGTATACATCTCCCATTGGACGTGTTGGTCATCGAGGTCGGGCTAATTGGCAGCTGCGTTTGGTAGAAGGTCAGGTCATTATCTTGTGAGAGACGATTAGGAGCAGTGGCACTGTCAGAGGCAGGGGCTGCAACAGTGACAGAAGCAGTGGCTGACGGAGCACCCAAAACATACGCTGCCCGTCCTCCTAAGATTTTCCAACGTCCCAAGAAATTGTCCAACTAAAGTGCCCTTATCCTAACCTGCCAGAGGACCCAAATCAGAAAACGGAACAGTATGCCAATTTCGCGAGCAGCTACCATTTTCTAGTATGATATTTTTGGCCTTGGGTAGAGTATACGTCAAAATGCGACGTTCTATTAGGAAGACGGGTTGCACATATATGACCGCTGGACAATTTTCACTTGCTGTTCATCACTGAAAAGAATTACTGAAACAAACAATAAACAGTCCATACACTTTTGTTATCTTTGACGAGTAAATCCCATAAATATATTTTTAGCGAAAAGTAAATTGGCCGAATTTCAAAGCCAATTAATTACTGAAATGAATGTATTCAACTGTTATTGACGTCAGACGCAGTCCCACTGAATCAAGAGACTCAGTGTCTCACAGTGTTTCAGTGTGCTCAGTCGTGCTTTATGTGTTCTGGCGGCATTCTAAACCCACTTACAGTTTTCCACGAATTTCAAAGTGTTCTATAGTGTTCTGTGTTCTTAAGGTGTTTCAATGTAACCTATCGTTTTCCAATGTGTCTCTCATATATAAAATTGCTCCTTAAGTGATTAACACAATCTGATAGTGTTCTGCCATGTTATACCATACACCATATTCTAATGTGTTAGACCATAGAGCAAGGTGTTCTAATGTGTTAGACCACACAGCCAGGTGTTCTAGACCATACAGCAAGGTGTTCTGGTATCAATAGCATCACATGTCACATCACAAAACCCTTATCACCATCAACAACACTACTACCATCACCACAACAACCACCCTCAACGCCACTACCATTCCCCCAATCACCACCATCACTACCCGCACCACCACTACCACAACCACCACCGCCATTGACACTCACCATCTCTACCTCTATCATCACCACCAACCACCATCTCCCCCCACCGACCTCCCCAACCACCATCTCTACCACCACCACCACGACCAGAGCTGCTGCAGGTTAAGACAGGTGTCTCCGTCTCCACAATATAATGAAGGAAGCAGTTAAGTCCTCCTTGTCTTGAGCCTTTATTGCTGCTGTTAATTACCGTCTCTCTCTCCAGACACTAAAAAACCTACGCAAGTTCCAAGTGGCTCTTATGCACTCGTTAAATAAATGCGAAAATTAGATCGTCTTACGCCCTTATGTACCGGAAGTCAATTGAAAATATTTGCATGTAATTTGTATATAAACAAAAAAAAATGACACGAAACATCAAAGAGGAATTTGTATTAATTTGGCATCATCTTGTTTTGTTTTGCATAAGGGGACTATGGGTCCATAAATGCGTGGTGGCGTGACAGTCATATGTCATACATGGAAGGCATGACAGTCTTATGACACACACGACACCCAAACACACACACATAAACATGGCAACCCCTCCCCCACTCACGACACCCACACGGCACACACAGACACGACACACACACAGACACAAACCTTCCATCACACATTCAGCCATCACCAAGGAGCTCATGACCATTGGTCTACAAGAAACAAGACACCCACACAGATAGCATCGCCACAGAAAAAACCGGTGGCTCTTCATACGAGAATGTCCGATCAATAAAACTGTTTTCGAGCCGAGAGACAGAAATACCTGAGATCTGGGACCATTACTCGGACAAACACCCTCCAAGACTGGGTCTTATCGTGTGAGGGAGGGAAGTGAGGGAGTGGGAGGGGATAAGGGAAGGAGGTAGGTAGGGAAAAAGGGAGGATGGGAGGTAGAGGAGGGTGAGTGGATAGAGAAAAAGGGAGATAAGTACTTACCTGATTGTGCTTCCGGAGGCTGGGCTTCGGCTCTTTGGTCCCTTCCCCTCAATCATCAATCAACTGATGTACAGATCCCTAAGCCAATTGGTTTCTATTATATCTAAATTTGTAACTGTGTATGGAGTCAGCCTCCACCACCACAACACTGCCTAATGCATTCCAGTTGTTAACTACTCTGACACAAAAAAATAATATTTCTAATGTCTTTGTGGCAAATTAGGGTACTCGGTTCCACCTGTGTCCACTTGTGCGAGTACCACCCCGTACTAAACCTTTTATGTTGTAATGTCTACCCTAACTCTTCAATATTCCAGTATCGCTATGTTCAATTCATGTAGCCTTTCCTAGTAACTCAAACCTTGTAGTTCTGTGACTAGTCTGAAGGTATATTTTCGAAGCTTCTCCAACTTGGTCTTGTGCTTGATTAGATAAAGACTCCACGAAGGAGCTGCATACTTCAGGAATGGTCTGATATATGTGATACAGAGGGTTCCGAATGATTCCTTACACAAATTTCTAAATGCAGTTGTAATGTTAGCCAGCCTTGCATATGCCACAGATGATATCCTTTTGATTTGGGCTTCAGGAGACAGGTTCGGCGTGATATCAATTCCTAGATCCTTCTCTGTTTCACGAAGGCTTTCATCTTCTATTTGGTACCTTATGGAGCTTCCTGCTCCCTCCAACTAGTTTCATTAGATTTGAGGTAAACTCTAGTAGCCATTTGTTGGACTATTCCCACAGTTTGTGTAGGTCATCTTGCAGCCTCTTGTTGTCTTCTTCTGTCTTAATCCTCCTCATGATTTTTATGAAGTGACAGCTTGCCACTCTGAGATCTCACCCCTCACAGTGACTTGCTGTCTTTTGTTACTTTAAGTACTACCTTCTCCGCTGGAGTACCTTCTCTGTCACTCCGAGTTATGCACTACTTAACAAGAGAATAAATTGCTAATGCAATGTGATATTGTGTGATATTGTGTAAAGCTGTCTGGCAACCCAAGAATATGGTCTGTCCACCCCTTCTCTTTCTTGTCAAATTTGTGTCACCTGATTCGGAAAGTCTATTAAACTAAACTAAGCAAGATTTACCATCCCTTGACACTTGCCTGCAGTTTTGGCTTGTGTGTGTATTCACCTAGTTGTGCTTGTGGGGGTTGAGTTTCGGCTCTTTTGTCCCGCCTCTCAACTGTTAATCAACTGGTGAGTTGTACTCACCTAGTTGTGCTTGCGGGGGTTGAGCTTTAGCTCTTTGGTCTCGCCTCTCAACCTTCAATCAACTGGTGTACAGATTCCTGCGCCAACTGGGCTCTATCATATCTACATTTGAAACTGTGTATAGTCTGCCTCCACCACATCGTGTGTGTGTGTGTGTGTGTGTGTGTGAGTGCGTGCATGTGTCCTGAGCATGCTGCAATTAACACACAATCAACCCCCCCCCCCACAGCATAACACACAGCCAGCACAACTCCAAAACTAAGAGCACCTGAGGTGTGTCATTCAGCTTTAGCGGCCGTACGACGTGTTCAAAACATTGTTTTTGTTAATATTAACGACTCCGTAGTTCATATCATAGTATCAATTGTCAGTAAGTCTCCTGACTATTAACGCGAGATTGGGTGTTCGCTGATTTGTTGTGGGCGATAGAGATTGTGGTTGTCTATCGAACAGCATCAGCTGTAGTGAGTTGTACATAGGCCTCGACCCTAGACCGGCTTATTGGCTGTGTAACCACCTGGTTTGAGTTCACTGTCGTGTCGCTTGAAGCTGAAATCGGTGAAGCCAACTGTTGTCACTGCGATATGATTAGTAAATACAAAGGAGTAGTATACCCGAAGCGGGTAGATAGGGCTCGAGTACACTACCGTTGGCGTCCTCGTTGACTCTCTAATTGAAATCTAATTCCAGCTAGTACATCAAGTAGGCAGGTTCAGTACACAATGAGTGACGAAACGTCGGACAAGACAGTTACTTTAACCACACACCACACATTCTAAGCCTACTTTTTATATGCGTTGCTTAGGTAACAGCGTCCACTCGTCACCCGAGCGGCTGGTATCAGGTAGTGATACCGAGGTACATTACTGGGTACCTCCCGTCCTACCCAGCTCTCCTGTCGTAAGCAGGTACTGGTGGACGTAGGAGTATGGAGGGTGGTGTTGGGTGATTGGGGGGGGGGGGCGTGTTGGGGGATGAGGGGGGGGGGGCGTGTTGGGGGATGATGGGGGGGGGGCGCTACCGTCACCTGAAAAAAGGTGACGGTAGCTCAACCTGATCTTGGCAACCAGTATGTTGTACAATCTGGTAAACGTTCTGTGCTGCCCACTTATAGCTGTCATATATAAACAAATCAACACCTGAATACATTGCTTTCAGACGTTTCAGGCCAAAGGGTGAAAAATGTTTACTTCTGTTCCCCCCATGAAAATAACTGAGGCGGGTCTCTTACTTAGGTTCCCCGTTAGCCATGTCGACAGTCTTCCCTTAACTCCCAGAGGTCATTTGTTTTAAGATTAATTCATTGTTTTAAATAAAATAAAAATCTACGGAATTTGGGTACCCTTGTTAAAGTATAGGGGCGTTCTGTACAAGGCCTTTCCTCTTGGGTACAAGGCTAGCGATCGTGCACAGGGGAACCACAATAACCTGATTTATCGATGAGAAAATATTTGGAGTAGGACAGAGATCGAACCAGCGTCATGGAAAATCCCCGACGCGCGCCCATCAACTCCACGCTAACAATACGCTAACGATTACTTAATCTGGGACTCTCCTGAATCTACTAGAAGTTTGGAAGCTTAGAGCTAGAAGCCAATCCAAGTTCAATAATAATTAGCACGTCGTGGTCCTTTGGGTTAAGGCGCGCGTCATGAGTTATTCAGGACACTGGTTCGACCCTTGTTCTGATTTTCTCTTAACGATTGTGGGTCAATCGTAAGGTATCAAGGTTCAGGAGGAAAGAGATATCACGCATTTGACAGATAGGATAAGGGTCAAAGGTTAGGTACATAGCTACAGTTTAACCGGAAAATATCATGAGTGGTTGTTAGATGTCAAAGGTCAGTGTTCAGTAGTTAGAGGTGATGGATTAGTAGCCTCTGGCAGATGTCAAATTAGAGGTTAGTGATTAAATATCAGGGGTGGTTGGGTGGCAAATGTCGACGCACAGACAGATCAGCAAATTTAGCCAAGACATCACTAAGGTTGCGATTATATAAATATGTTTGTGTCACAAGCGTTTTTATTTTTCTCGTGGTATTGTTCATTAATATTTGTATTAATTTTGTTAGTTTTTTGTCCATAACTCTAACTCATACATCTAGTTGTGACACCTTTCTCTCTCTCTCTTTCTATCCTTCCTTCCCTATATTTATCTCTCTCCTCTCCCTCCTTCCTTCCCTCTATCTTTCTCTCTCTCTCTCTCCCTCCTTCCTTCCCTATATTTCTCTCTCTCCTCCTCTCCCTCCCTCCTTCCCTCTATCATTCTCTCTCTCTCTCCTTCCCTCTATCTCTCTCTGTCACTCTCTCTCCTTCTTTCCCTCTCTTTCTCGCCCACACTACCCCTAGTAGTAGACATCAAAATTCTCATCACACATAAACGAGAAGCAATTGAACATCATAAAAATAAAGGATTTTAACTCGTTAAATGGAGACAAGTGAAGTTAATTTCCTCATCCCGTTTTATAGCACTAAATGTGTTTACTCCTGGTGTTAACGGGAGAGAGAGAGAGAGAGAGAGAGAGAGAGAGAGAGAGAGAGAGAGAGAGAGAGAGAGAGAGAGAGAGAGAGAGAGAGAGAGAGAGAGAGAGATATCACAGTTCAAAAAAAAAAATCCTTTACATATTTTAAATCACAATTTTGCGTCATTTATGTCAAAAAAAGGTCGTTAATATATTACACGGTTTATGTACGCACATTAGTCAGCATTTATACGCACATTTCACCCATTATTTACGCATATCACATGGTTTTTATAAGCTTTCAGGTCTATGTTCGCATGTTATTGTCTGTGCACGCAAATTATATAGCTGATGTACATGTAATGTACGGTGTATGAAGGCATATTAGTCTTTGTACGCATATGTGCACGGTTTATGTACGCATATTACACGGTTATGTACGCATATTACACGGTTTATGTACGCATATTACACGGGTAATCTACGCATCCTTGCTGTTCATGGAGGCAATACACCTCTCTGCCCTAAAGTTTCCAGTGCGTATTTTTCTCCATCTCGGCCTAGTGGGCAACACCGTACCCATCTGCAGCAGCTTTAAAACATGTTATTTTCTTTATGGGATAAAATAGAAACCGTCGCATCTTGCTTAGTGCCGAGTCCCTCCTGGGAAACGAATGATTAGAAAATATAACTTTGTTTACATTGTGTTTGTCACGTGCGCTTTTCCCGCCCAATCTGATTTAGCGCGCCAAAACTCTGGCGCTATAAAACTGCTGCTCTCCCTGTCGTATTAGCCGTAAAATGAATATCAGCTTGATAAACTACGCGAGTTACGGAATACTGGCGCAAAACAACGCCAAATGAGCTAAATAATCCAGGCTTAAAACCTGCTGGAACCTAGGCGCCAATATTAGTTCCCGTCAAGTTGGGACAAAGCTGGCGTCAATAAATCCGGGTTGTACAGGGTTGTAACCAGGGTCATAAATCCGGTCTACACCATTCCGTCATTAGTATATATAAACGTGGGATTGGTCCGTTGATACCTGGAGCTGCCAACGACCCTACTGCCCGCTCGTTATCCTTCCAAACTTCTGACACACACGCGCGCGCGCACGAGCATACAGATAAGTATATAAACATACATGCGAGCCTGCCTTCCCTGGTGGCATGTGTACGGAAGCGTGAGGATATGTGTATGTATACTTGTTGGTTTATAGAACAATTACCGGGTAATATAGACGTGGGATCGCTGGAGTGTTTCAAGCGTAGGTTAGACATGTATATGAATGAGTTTGGGAGGGTTTAAATAAGAGCTGCCTCGTATGGGCCAGCAGGTTCCCTTATTATGTTTGACTCCTAACAGGCGTGTTTGTATTCTCCTAGATGAACTCACCTAGAAGAACTTACCTAGAAGTACTCACCTAGATGTGCCAGCTGCAGGTTTGAGCGTCAGTCTTTTGAATCATTAATAGTTAAATGCAGTGATTCCTTCCAATCTCTTTTGTGTCTATATTTACATTTAAAACTGTAAATTGAATTAGTTTCAATTACTTTTTCATTCAACTCATTCTACAGCTTTACAACGTTTGTATTGAAGTTTGATCTGATATCTCTGTAGCTGAGTTGTGCCGCTCACTTCCATCTATGATCCCTTCGTTCTGTTGTTTCACACTGAACGTTGTTCCCAACAGTTTTCCTTCGAATGCTGTTGTCATCATATGTACCGCCGTTCCAACTCGTTCAGTGTGGTAAGGTCCAGTTTCAACAGTCGTTGCTCAGTCCCCTCCGGTTAGGAAACAAACCTTGTTGCATACTTTGGACATTTTCGTGTTTTGTTTTGTGTTTTTTTTCACGTGAAAGGTTAAATGTCAGCGGTGGTAGTTAAATAAGTTAAAGTTCTACACCTTTAATCACTCGACGTAGGAAAGGCGATGGGGCCAGATAAAGCCATGCCGAGACTGTCACACGGTTGAGAGGACCTGCTGGAATCACCACCAAGTCGACTCAACCCACACTGCCTAGTTCAGGAAATATCTCTCTCCCTATGGAAGAAGTCAGATTTGGTTTCATTCCAAAAAATAAGGAAGCGTTCGATGGTCACTAACTACTGATTATTCTCACTCCTCTCAATCATATTTAAACATTATTTAGACACTATTCAAAAAATAAATTATTTTTTTTCCTTGGTACTATGTGGTTGCCAAAATTACTTCAGGAAACGCCACTCTGCTGATGTTCTCTTGTTGAACCTTTCCACTATGTGATATCAGTCAATGGACGAATGATCTGTGTTGGTACAGTAGACATCGCAGGTTCCTTTCCTCTGGTGTAGTACCATGGACTACTAGCACAGGTTCAGGTATAGGCATCTCCCGCTCTGTTCTGTTGTTAGTGATTACCTTCAAACGAACTCCGCGGAGACCAGTTTAGAGCCACTCAGTCGCCAGTAACCCGCAGGGTATGGGGCTCGACTCCTTGAGTGGAATGTATGTTCAATTATCTACTGTGTGTATCATATATAAGATACAGTACAGTATCTACTGTATCTTATATATGATTGTTTATGCCTATGCCTGCGTAAGGAAATGTCAACTGTTGTGAGGGGTATTAAAAACTTGTCAATGGGACAATCATAGCGAGTGGCAGAAAATTTGTTTAGTGTTGAAGTTGACATATTAGAGGTGAAGCTTGATTCTCAGTAACTATGAATAGCTACGCGCCGAACATGGCAAGCAAGGCATCCAGCAAACGTACAGCCCTATGACGCATCTTGTACCTGCTCGACAGCAGTGGTTGCGAAACTTCAAATGAAGCACAAATTCACTCCTATCTTAAGTGTACATCACTCTCCTAGACTACCTGCTCCCCAGCGCTTATCTGACTTCAAGACAGCGAAAAGAACCGTGCAAGAAGACTCGTCTTTAGTGTTGACTGGTTCCGGTTGGACAGTACATCAAAGCTTCAACAACGGAGAGATGTTGATGGCCTTATTGTTATGTAAAAGGCCTATGTTATCAAGGTTCACAAGTTGAACCATTCTCGAGAACATCATTCCATCAGGGATTATTCATTCCTTAACTAACTCACATTATGAACACGTTCTCTCAACAAAAAAATATCTGAGAAAAATCAAATCAACCGACCATAGATCAGCTTCAAAGCTCAAGAAGAGACGTTGTATTAATTAATGACTCGAATACAAGTCTCAACCTACACTTTGTTCTGAAAATAAAATGCAAAAGCAGAGTCTATCAAGAGGCTTCCCTGCATTCAGTACTTTATAACCTACAGCACAAAACACACCAGTGTTCAGTATATTATGATCAACGACAGATACAATGCCACATGTCTAACTAAATTAAACTTTAGAATATTTATTCTTTAGAATATTTAGAAACTTTATTCAGTGTAGTGTAAAACCTCCAGATCAAAAGAGAGTGAAACTACTCATTTCCTTCAAACACACCAGACCATGACATAAACGGAAGCAGCAGCAACCATCTCTTCACACGAGAGAGGTCAACATTTAATATGTCACAGCAATGCGTCCACCAGGACCCCAGCATGCAAAAAGTCGAATAGGACTTAGCCTGCAAAAGTCCACCAGGACCTAGGCTACAAAGGTCCCACAGGAAACGACCACCAACCATCCCAAACCCCAAATATGCCTCACCTGAAGACTCCAAGATAACAGGTAACTGCCTGTCAACTAAGACAACAATCACTTAAGTAGAAAGGACGTGAAGACCGCTCCAGCAGTAGGGATAAGGGGAGAGGAGTTAGGGTGGAAGCAAGGAGGGGGGGGGGTAATGGTACTGGACAAGGTGGGGGAGGGAGGGGAGGTAACGGGGAGACGAAGAGAGAGAGTGGAATGTCACACCGACAGACTCCCAGGCTTCGTGGGCGTCCGCTGATAGATTGCTTTATGCTGCACCAACACGGCGGGGGGTGAACACATGATACTACAGCGGCTCATGAAGCTAACCTGTCTCTTCTTACGGACATGCCAGGACGTGGGGGAGAGGGGGAGGTAGGGAGGGAGTGAGAAAGGGTGTGAGAGAGGGAAGCAGAGATGGGAGTGAGGGGGGGGGGAGGGGGAAGAAAGGAATGGAGATAGGAAGTGACACATCAGGAAGGTAGTGCATGGAGAGATACACAATAAATAAGGTCTTAATAATTTTGTCATCGTTTTTACCTTTACGAAATACGTCTGTATTAAAATATGGGTGTGAGGGATTTTGACTGTATTTGACGTGCATAAGTACCACGTGTGACGTGTATGTTTTATGTACTCACCTAGTTGTGCTTGCGGGGTTTGAGCTCTGGCTCTTTGGTCCCGCCTCTCTACTGTCAATCAACTGGTGGACAGGCTACTGAGCCTACTGGGCTCTATCTTATCTGCATTTCGAACTGTGTATAGAGTCTGCCTCCACCACATCACTTCCCAATGTATTCCATTTGTTAACTACCCTGACACAGAAAATAAAATTATAATGTCAATGGGGCTCATTTGAGTACTAAATTTCCACCTGTGACACATGTTATGTGTATGTTGTATATGACATGTAATGTGTATGCTATATGTGACGTATGTGTGATGTCACACATGTCACATATGTGACGTGTGATGTGTATGTGACACCTGTGACGTGTATATTATACATGGCACATGAGACATTATGTTTGACCCATTTCACATATATTATATGTGACAGATGTGACATATATCATGTGTGTGACACATGTAACATATATATTATGTGAGACATGTGACGAATACTACATGCTATTAATTATTAAAACATTATTTGTATATGTGATTAGCCAATATGCAACTATTACATAGAATGAGATTATGTCTTATTAATGTGATTATATATGAGTATTATAAGAGATTATGAATGAATATGCAATTATATGGAAATAATATTATACGTGATAATGTTGCAGATTGTTCACAAATAACAAGTGGTGAACTTGTTATTTGGTGAACAGAGCAGCAGAATTCAAGGTGAACAGAGCAGCAACACCAGGTATCTAACCAGGACCTTACCAGCAGGTTGCAGAGGGACGACGCGTTCACCATAATCCAGACTAATACGGAAAGTATTCAGTCCTATCTAGAAAATATTCAGTCCTATCTAGAAAATATTTAGTCCTATATAGAAAATATTCAGTCCTATTTCGTTGGATTAATCAATACTGGGACGCCTTGTTCAGTGTGAGAGTGGTGAACCGGTGGAATGATGTCTGGGAGGAGAGATCTTGTTCAGCGGGAAAGCGGTGAACAAGTGGAGTGATCTACGGAGAAGCGGATTATAAATTACTTAAAACAGGCGACCGACAGTTGAAAAGGCATGGCCGGTGAGCTAAAAGTGTGAGTTTGTGTTCGTAAATGAGAGATAATGCAGTAAATATGACAGAGAAAAATATTGGCAGGAAGGCAGGTCATTAGACAAACGGTTAGAAAGGTGGGGTCCAGGAGCTAACAGCTCGGTCTTGCAGGCACAAATGGTAAATACGAATAGCAAATATACTAAAAGACAAAGTCGAGTGCTCTCCACCAATAGCTATCAGACATAAATAAAAAATAACCATAAGCGACAAGTACCGACAGCTCATCTAAAGGGAATTGTCCACTAACATCCCCTCATTGATTTCGGGATTAACGTAGCGAATTACGGAAGGAAAAAGGCTCTGAAAAATATATCTGGGCATTTAAATTACAATGAGGCACTAAGAAGCGACATCCCCAACTTCAATTTGCGACTACGAAATAATTCACGAGTGAACACCCTCATACGCAAGGAACATACGTACATGCATATATATATATATATATATATATATATATATATATATATATATATATATATATATATATATATATATGTGTGTGTGTGTGTGTGTGTGTGTGTGTGTGTGTGTGTGTGTGTGTGTGTGTGTGTGTATGTGTGTGTGTGTGTGTGTGTGTGTGTGTGTGTGTGTGTGTGTGTGTGTGTGTGTGTAAGGAACCACCTCTGAGTGCGTTCGTAGGGACCCTCGACCTCGAAGAAGACGATATGTAGCATCTGAGGGAGGCTTATGGGGCACTCACGTACACTCACATATTGTCTTCTACCACCCTTTTATGCAAGAATAATAACAAAAAACACGTGATTCCTTATGGAATGAAAACAGTAGCGGGACTTGCTGCATGGGTGACAGCTTCTTTCCCTATATCAACCTACCCTGGCTTTGAGCCCTGGAGAGATCACTCCAGATCGACAACCAGAGCGCAACTCCATAGTCTTCTCAGACTGATGGATGCCTATTACCCTCATTCTTGAAATGTACTTCAAATGCAATTATTGTTTACTTAATTTTATATCTATCACAAATCTTACCACTTATAAAGTTATCTAATTTATATAATCCTGGACTTACATTAATATTATCAAATTCACTACTTTCAAAGAATTCTCCATCTAGGAATTGGGGGCATGAGGAACAAAGCTGGGGGAAATCTTAAACACGAATCTCCTGACACATGTGAAATATGTAACTATGTCGAGAAGACATTAGACCTGGTTTTCACCCAGAATGGAATTGACACAGAGCATATGATATGCTACTTAGAGCCGGTGACCACTCTGTGTTCTTCTTTCACGCCTTGACAGACAGACATATGAGGAGGGATTAAAATAATGACGACTAGAACCTTTCACACACACACAAAGAAAAAAAGAATTTTGAGAACAAATTATTAGCATATGGAAGAACAGCGGAAGGATGAGCCAAGAAACATAATAATGTAAGTCTGAAATGCACAGAAAGTCCAGCGAGATGTATCTCAATGCTTAATTATATCGGGGGAGGACTGTAGCAACACTCGATAGGTTTAAAAGCAGATGCTCTGTCTTGCAGTCACATTCAAGCGAGTACAAATACCAGTACCTTATACGGGTGGTCAACATGTGGAATGCACTGAAAGATTAAGCCGCGGAAGCCACCTCCATCCACTAATTTAAGGCCAGGTTTGACAAAAAATTCAACAAACAGTCAAGTTTAATTTAAACATGACAGGTACATCAAGACTAGTAGGCGGGGCATAAAGTGGTAGACCTCACTATTAGATAAGCAGTTAAGTAAAAGTACAAATGTAAAAAAGCACACACACACACATGATATGATAGGGAAATAGAACAGGAGTCATTGCTATAAACAACCGGTGACTAGAAAGGCGAGGTCCAACAGTCAATGTTCGATCTTGCAGGCATAAACAGGTGAGTACACACACACACACACACACACACACACACACACACACACACACACACACACACACACACACACACACACACACACACACACACACACACACACACACAGGAGAGTTCAGATTAGCAACAACATCAGCTTCCCACCAATAAAACATGTCCCCCTCCCACCCGGCCGGCATTCCAAAACTAATACTCTTTTGTCTCCGGCATCCAAGTGCCTGCTAATTTTAATTTTAAATGGCCCCGCCTGTTTGTTTTAAATGCTTCACTTATGCAGGAGGGGAATTGAGGAATTGTAATGTTTCAGCGGGGCTTGGAAGTGTCACGGGCTGCAGCCTGTCCACCTAAGCAAGATGGCTTCACGAATATTTTAAGGGATGTTTCGATTCTCATTATCAGTGAGGTGTTTGTGTTTGGTTTATGGTTGGTGGGTTTGGTGGGTGGTGGGTGGTGGGTATGGTGGGTGCTGGGTGGTGAGATTCGTGGAGACAGTGTTTAGTAGCCTCGTGCATCATCTGAGTCACTAATGTAATAAATGTCTTGAAAACCACCCTTCTGCAACTTGCACGTCAGAGCAAGAGGAAATGGATACGATTCAATGGGGAACTAGCCCCAGATATAATAGCAATAATAATAGTAAAACAGGAGTAGTTGTTGTAGTGGAGGTAGAAGAAGTATTCGCAGCAGTAGTTCTTGAAGCAGATGGTAGCAGTAATTTTAAGAGTAAAATTGATTTTGGAATTTCTAATTACTTTTGTACCTTTCTGTACGTTTTGTTAGTAGTTGGTAGGCGAATATCATCCACACGTGCCTCAGTCAGGCCTCATCCACACATATCTTATTAACTAATCCTTTATACAATTCCCCATATCAATTATTTTTCTATTCAAGCCAATAGTTTTAAATCTGATTTCCACAGCCGTACACCTGTTCGGTCTAGCCAGAAGTGCAACGACCTGTGTAAGTTTCTACGGATACGGCAATCTAATTCTCTGTCTCCTGAGCCACACCTCTATAACATACATCCTTTCCACATCCCTGCCGCATCATTCTTCTGGTCTGCTTCATCCTGAGTAAGGGTTCATCGCCTCCCTCTCTCATCTCGTCAGATTTTGCCATATGCCTGCTATCAACGAAGCGTTAATCTCCTTTATGTCTACCTCCATTCCCCCTGCTCCACTTGTCCTGTCATCCCTTCCTCCCCACCCAACGCCGAGTGCTGCTGGCCACCACCTTCAAAAGGTCCAGCCATATGGCCATTAATGGCATTTTGTGCCGTG
Organism: Procambarus clarkii; assembly: GCF_040958095.1. Taxonomy (NCBI): domain Eukaryota; kingdom Metazoa; phylum Arthropoda; class Malacostraca; order Decapoda; family Cambaridae; genus Procambarus; species Procambarus clarkii. The sequence goes on along the minus strand of NC_091237.1, from coordinate 21,018,968 downwards.
TTCTGGATAGCCTCAGTCAGATTACATGTATCGATCACAGTACATCCTGCAGCACCACCGCCACCCCCACCCTAGTAGCACCAATATGCACTACCATCACTACCTCTCACGGCATCACCATTACCACCCTCTTAGTATCACTATCATTCACACCCACTGTCATCACCACCGTAGTGACTAAACATCACCCTCCGGCATTATCAATGTCACCATCTGCTCCCCCCCCCCCCCCCCGAGCATCACCATCATACCCTATAACCATCACAGCTATCATCATCAGCACCGCAATCACTTTTAGGTAAGCACTATCACCATCCAACACCGTTGCTGGTAATTTCCTTGTATTCTCTTTGTTGGACTGTTGCTTTGATATACACCAATTTGTTTCCTGAGTGATGGGAGATATGCACTAACTTTCCTTTTCCAATGCACTGGAGCACCGGCTTTGCTGTAATTCAATATTCAATACGAAAAAGCTGTTTTGATAAGTTTATCTCATATGCATTACCTGCATGATAAATATTTTTTAGAGATATCTCTTATTTCGTGCCAAACTGTTTAATACGTTTGAGATCTTCACTCTCGGAATTGTATCTTAACACAGCGGACTCTTGTTTTATATTGCTTGCTAACAGGGTTCAGTGTCATGTCGTTTTAATCCGAAATCTCTTGTCGGAGATATATTTTTATCAAGCTTTAGTGCTTTGATTCAACTCGAACGCCGGCCAGTTCAAAATACAACAGGTATAACAAGCCCAGTAGGTCGAGTAAGAAGAGTTTGACCTCACGACCCAGAGTAGTTTTAGGTAAACACTTTTTTCCAAAGTTAGACATTGTACATAACTTTGGGGAAAAACTGCTAGCCTTTAAAACATAATTCTTCAGATGGTTCTTCAATGACTGGAGAACAAAGGTGTCGGCGAAGAGTAGCTTTCGAGTTCACAAGATCATAAAGGAGTCCCAAGTTCTCGGCCATTGGAGAGCTGAATACCTTCTTCAGCATCTACAAGCAGAGACCACCATGGACTACCAACAAACCAACATTGGCTAATAGCAGAGGCCCTCCTGTGGAGTACTAGCAGACACCACAATAGACTACTTACTAGCAGACACCACAATAGACTACTTACTAGCAGACACCACAATAGACTACTTACTAGCAGAGACCCCCATGGACAGCACCCCGTTTTCTCTCACTAAACTATATTAGGGGAAACTTGCTGATTTTATCTTCGTGTTACTAATATGAAAATAATTATAATAATTAATAATTAATTCTGTCGGAAACAGGCAGCTGTGTCTCAGTGTAGCCCATTTCTGGGCTACACTGAGACGCAGTGTATAGGGCTACACTATAATCAGTGTATATACACAGATTATATATAGAGTGTATTTTTAAGCTGTTGGTCCGAAAGTTAATGGTTCTTAAGTACCCTTCATAAGCCTTAAAACTAACACTGAACCTAAGTGCTCATTTTTTTTAAATATCATTATATAAAATATTCTCATATTCGCCTCTCACACAAGAGCGGCTTATTAACATTATTACGAAGCTCTAAATTCGATATATATATATATATATATATATATATATATATATATATATATATATATATATATATATATATATATATATATATATATATATATATATATATATATATATATATATTCCCTCTACAGCAGTCAAGCGTTGTATACATGTACACTTGCCCCCACGAAGGATGAAACCTTCAATCTAAGTACATTGGTATGACGTCGATAAAGCTGACGAGGCGTTTGACCTGTCATCTTCAATCCGGTGCCCCCAGGAATCACATAAGACAAGCCATGACATCACCCTAACAAGGGAAATGAACAAAAATACCTATATATATATATATATGAATGAAAACTCACACCCCAGAAGTGACTCGAACCCATACTCCCAGAAGCAACGCAACTGGTAACTACAGGGCGCCTTAATCCGCTTGACCATCACGGCCGTCAAAAGGAAGTGATAGCCGAGGCTATTTGAGCCACTTCCCCGACGGCAACTCGGATGGTAATCTTGGGCATAGCATTTCACCAAATCACCTCATTCTTTGGGGCACACGTGAGGAACACAAATGCGAACAAGCCTGAATGGTCCCCAGGACTTTTTCATTCGCATATAGTCCTGGGGACCATTCAGGCTTGTTCGCATTTGTGTTCCTCACGTGTGCCCCAAAGAATGAGGTGATTTGGTGAAATGCTATGCCCAAGATTACCATCCGAGTTGCCGTCGGGGAAGTGGCTCAAATAGCCTCGGCTATCACTTCCTTTTGACGGCCGTGATGGTCAAGCGGATTAAGGCGCCCTGTAGTTACCAGTTGCGTTGCTTCTGGGAGTATGGGTTCGAGTCACTTCTGGGGTGTGAGTTTTCATTCGCATATAGTCCTGGGGACCATTCAGGCTTGTTCGCATTTGTGTTCCTCACGTGTGCCCCAAAGAATGAGGTGATTTGGTGAAATGCTATGCCCAAGATTACCATCCGAGTTGCCGTCGGGGAAGTGGCTCAAATAGCCTCGGCTATCACTTCCTTTTGACGGCCGTGATGGTCAAGCGGATTAAGGCGCCCTGTAGTTACCAGTTGCGTTGCTTCTGGGAGTATGGGTTCGAGTCACTTCTGGGGTGTGAGTTTTCATTCGCATATAGTCCTGGGGACCATTCAGGCTTGTTCGCATATATATATATATATATATATATATATATATATATATATATATATATATATATATATATATATATATATATATATATATATTAAGTTATGTAGAGGTTAGAGCGACTACACCCACTCGCCCTGCAAGTGAAAAGACCTGGGATCTAGCAAACCTTGGGTAGGGTAAGACTGGCAGATTTTTTTTCATAATCGCCACCTAGAAAGAAGCAGTGATTGGTCTAAGAGCTCATTATGATTGTGATGGATGATTTTGAGTATTGATCTGAGGTCGTATGTGGAAGACTCCCAGACGGAGGTACTATGTGAGTCGTGTACTGATGGGAAAATAAGGTGTAACCAAAGCAAAGCAACTTACAGTACAGGATGTGAGAGAGTATACCTACTGAAGTAATTTTTATATGGCAATTGATATTCCATTACATTTTTATTTAGCTTTAATTCTTTGATTTTTACCAGATGAAATATTTTGTCTTACTTTAAAGAGAGAGAGAGATAGCGAGGAGGGAATTAAGGGACAGAGAAGATGCATCTCCCTTTTTCTTCCCCTTTAGTCACACAACCGCTATCCTTCCCCTAGTTTCCCCTTTAACAATGTCCCTTCCACCCCCCTTGATGAAGGTGTCATTATCAGTGTGTCAATCAAGACTTGTGGCGACCGACACGGGGCTCCAGATGGCTGGTCTGTGGCCCTAATTCTGGCTTCGTGCTCATCATGTCAGAGTGATGGTCATCCCGATCCCTCCCCTCCCTCTCTCTCCTTCCCTACTTCCGTTCCTCCCTCATTTCTTCTCTCCTTAATGCATTAGTCACATTTAAACTAAGAAATATTCGAAAAGCCAGCGGATATTCGATCCTGCAAGCACATCTTGGAGGAGTAAACACACAGGAGATAAAACGGCGGGGCTAAGGAGCTATTGTTCAACCTTGTAAACACGTCTAGGTGAGGGAGCGAGGTGGGGTGGGTGGGGGGGGGGGGAGTTCATAAGAGCGGAAGAGGGCCAAAGATGGGGCCGACGCGTCAGGAAATTTCATCAACAACAGCCTGGTTGTCCAGAGGTTTACTCTTTTTTGTCCATTCACTTGGACTGGTCGGTGCAACAAACAGCCTCGCTTTTTGCAGGGTCGGCGTTCGAATCCCAATGGTGCAAGTGGCTGGGCACCATTCCTTCTCTCTGTCCTATCCCAGATCCTCGTCCTCATCTCCCTTCAAAGTGATTTTTACTCATTCTATCTCAGCGCTTTCTCCTCATAATTAACTTGACTCTTGTGTTTATAATGTCAGGGTATGAATGGTAAGATAACATGGATTAGAACAGGAGATTAATTCATCCTATGTGACGATTAATGAGTTTGTCATAACTGGGGAAGACAAGGTCTCAGAATTGTTCCTGAGTTGCCTGGGAGGTTATAACTTTGGCCAACAGAGATATATGAATAACATGGTGAGATTCTCATGGGTGAGTTAAACAACTCTTATTGTTATGAGTCTATGAAGCGAGATCTTGTGAGTAAATTTCGAGTTGATACATTATGATTGAAGTGGTTGTTTCATTTATGACACATTTATGATTAATGAGTCAACGTTTCTCCTGAACGCAATCCTGAACCAGTGTAATTATGGACTAATGATTAACGATTTATTTTATATTGAAGGCCCGATGAGCAAATTATTTACGCTGGAGTTAATTACTTCATAAATCAGGAAGTGGTATTTGTTATGATAATGAGTATTGTGAGGTGAAAAACTACCTCGATGTGATCTAACGAGCGCACCAGATATTATCCAATACATGTTTCAAAATACTCATTTTATTATGAGTTCAGAGTAACTGTGTTGTGACATTAACGTAACTGTGTTTTGAGAAGAGCGTAACTGTGTTGTGAGAAGAGCGTAAGTATCAATGATCACCTACCATCACTTGATACATGGCGTTCACTCTCAGTATAACTTTACAACAGCTGAGTGTTGCAAGGTTCTGTATCAGTCCAGTCATAAGCTCCTTCAAGACTTCGCTTATCACCGGCAACTCAATTATTGCCAGAAGAATCAACTTACAAGAAGATGCAAGTAAACAATATGATAGTGTATAATGGTGTAGCAGGTCTACAGAATAGTGTATAATGGTGTAGCAGGTCTAGAAGATAGTGTATTATGGTGTAGCAGGCCTACAGCATAGTGTATAATGGTGTAGCAGGTCTACAGAATAGTGTATAAGGGTATAGCAGGTCTAGAAGATAGTGTATTATGGTGTAGCAGGTATACAAGATAGTGTATAATGGTGTAGCAGGTCTACAGGATAGTGTATAATGGTGTAGTAAGTCTACAGGATAGTGTATAATGGTGTAGGTCTACAGCACAGTGTACAGTGGGGTAGCAGGTCTAAAATGAGAATTTCTTTCTAAATAGAACTACAACTATTTATACAGCAGTTCCGTCCATCATTACACCTCTTCTGACCAACCAGAATTGTAAAAATATTCAAGTTACGAAAAAAAAATCGATTACAATTCATTTATCAACCGGTTTAACTCTAAGAGTATAAAGAGAGAAGTAAACACAGATTCATTGGAGAGTCAACCAATGGCCAAATCTAACTATCAAGTCTACGATACTGTGGCTACAAGAACACAAGGGCGGCAAGAAGAGGTCGGCAGCGATGAAGTAGAGACTTGTTGTGTACTTTTGTATCTGGTGAGACGTGGAGGATATGTCTGTCCATTTAGGGATGGACAGAGGGGGAGATGGGAGAGGGGGAGATGAGCAGTGTGGCGACCTTTGGCATGACTTTAGAGGGGAAGTAATAGGGGTTAAGGGTCAACTGGGCCTTGGGGAAAGAGGGGATGGAGAGGAGATAAAGAGGGAGGAAGAGAGAGTGGAGGTGGAAGAGGTTATAGATGGGGAGGAAAAGAAAGGGCAAGAGTGTGGATGAGTATGCACAGTTGGGGGGGGAGGGGGACTGGTAATTGGGTAATGGTACACGGTAATTAGGCAATGGTTACTATGGTGCTAGTGATGATGCCAGCGATCGTAGTGGTGAACCAGTGTGGTGATGTGAGAGCCTGAGACAGACGGACAGACAGAGCAGAGACGATGGAAGAGAAAGAACCGGCAATGTACATGCAAACATCATAGCAGGCAGACGAAAACAATATAAATTCGAAGCAGGGAAAAGGGGGAGAGGAGAAGAGGGAGGGAGAGAGGGAGAGAGAGATGAACAACAACACGCAAACGATCGAAGATAGGAAGAGAGATGCGCTTATTAAACACACTCACACACATTCATTATATAAATATATAATGTATATATAAATATATAATGTATATATAAATATATAATGTCTTTATATATATATATATATATATATATATATATATATATATATATATATATATATATATATATATAAAGACAGCAGAGAGGGATGTCTTAATATTTACACAATAAAAGTCAAGGGTTATTATTGCGAGTTGCTGTCTATTTTGTTTGCAATTAAGTTTGCAAGTGATTAAATATTTAATTTTTTGGTTTGACTTCTACATTAGGTGTCGGATTATTTAATATTTTTGTATACATATATTTGATTTCATGACAGCTTAGTTTGGTATTCAGCTAACTGCTTCTGTTTGCTTTTGTTTTTCAGTAATGATCGAGATACATGTTACGAAACCTTAATGATTCTTACACATTTTGTTACGGTACTTTTGTCTTTGTCGTTAATAACAAAGAAAAAGGGAGAGGGAAGGAAGAGATGGGAGATCGATGGAGGGAAAAAGGGAGGGAGCAAAGCCGTTGGTAAATTTACGGAGAGAAGGATGGAGATAGGAAAGGAGGGAAGGGACGAGGGAGGGAGGGGAAGGATATATCAAGGGATGGCAAGAGGGAGGGAGAGAGGAAGGAATAGAGGGAGAGAGAGGAAGAACCAAAAACAAAGTGGGTAAATAACAGATGACAAAGGACACAGAGCAGAGGAGGAGGGGGAGAGAACACAGGAGGGTGAGGGGAAGAAGAGGGGTGAAGAACACACACACACACACACACACACACACACACACACACACACACACACACACACACACACACACACACACACACACACAGAAACACAGGCAGAACAGAAAAAGGGAGAGAAACACAGAACACGACAGGAAAGAGAAAAATGCCACACTAAACTAAACTCAGAAACCGTTAGAAATCACCCTCTGTTATAACAATATTTTTTTCCAAGATTATGTACGAAAAATGAAGAAACAGAGAAATACAAATATAATTATAAAAAATATATAAGTTACGTGCTGTCAATATCACATAATATTGATCAATAACATGAAACAATACCTCACCTCCACCCCCTCCCCCCATCTTCTCTTCCCGATAAAACAAACAATACGAATGATGGACAGAAGAAGCGATAGAAGAGAGAAAATACCAAAGGACAGGAAATACTGACAGAAGAATCCCTCCTTTAATTAACAACTAAATGTCAAAACTAAAGACAAAACAGGAATAATTTCACGCAACAGCAAGTAAGAGACTAACAACAAAAAGGAGCAATTGAAAACAGGGAAAAACTCAGCAAAACACCGAACGGAAGAGGAATAAAACAAAAAGGAATGAAATAAAAAATATATTTGAGAAAAATAAGTAAAATAAATATGTGATATAGACAGAGTTTGAAATACACTCTGACTGTCACACACCTCAAGACACACACACCTGGAGACACACCTGGAGAGAGACACCTGGAGAGCTCAGAAGAAAAACTGCTGCTAATGTGGAGAAGTTTAACTTAACGGCACCGAGAAAGCCCTACGACACGGGGAACAATCTTACGACACAGGGATCGAGAAACGGCTGTCCAGCTGGACAGTGTCAACACGAACACCAGCTGGACAGTGTCAACACAGACACCAGCTGGACAGTGTCAACACAGACACCAGCTGGACAGTATCAACACCACAGACACCAGCTGCCCTCCAGAGCTAAAATAGGACCAGGATGAAGGGGAAGTGAGGGAGTTGAGGTGAGGGCTGCGGGGAAGGGAGGGAAGTGAAGGTGAGGGGACGGGGATGGGGAGAGGAGATTAGGGGACGAGGGAAGAGTAATTGAGGGAATGAGGGATAAGGAGTTAGGTGAAGGGACGAAGGGATGTGGGAGGATATATAAGGGGACACCGGAAGAGGGGATGAGGTATCGGCAGCAAGGAAAATGAGGAAAGTCAGGAAGGTGAGATGAGGTGATGCAAAAACTGGAAATGAGTAGAAACGAGAGGGGGGAGATGAGGGTACGCAGGGAGGGGCGATGAGGGGACGTAGAGAGGGGAGAGTTAGGAAACGTGCCCAAGTTATGCACCAGTTATTGTTATGGTGGCCTGGACGCTGAGGGGAGAGGAGGTTGAGGGGAGGAGGCGGATGAGAGAAGGCCAAGGGGAGAGAAAGCGGGGGGGGGGGGAACAGGAGGCCGAAGGGAGGAAAGACCGAGGGAATGGGAGGCTGACGGGGAGAGGAGAGGGAAGGAAGAGGAGGCTGGGAGAGACGCTGATGATAGAGGAATCTGAGGGCTGAGCTGAAGGCAAGCAGAGGCTACGGGGTAGACTAAAGGGAGAAGTGGCTGAGGTGAGTGAAGAGTTAATGTGGAGGTACTATTGATGGGAGAGAAGAGAGGAGAGAAGAGGCTGAGGGTAGAGGATGGTGAGGGGAGAGGGAAAAATGGGCTTAAGTGAAGAGTGGTGATAAAGAACTAAGGGGAAGACTAAGGAAGTAAAGAATAGAAACTAAGGGATCAGAAGGATAAAAAGAGAGTAAAAGAAGGAATTTGATTGGGTAGGAAGAAGTTGAGAATGAAGAACTGACAGAGTGATATGAAGGAAGGAAAAGTGTGAAGCAAGAGGAAATGAAAGGCATGGGAGCACATGGAGAAACGAAGAACAGGAAAGTGAAGGGAAGGAATGGGATCTATCGCATTTCTTCCCACTTACCTGATTAGAGGCAAAGAAAGGGAAAGGAAGTGTGGATGCGAGGGAGAAGAATAAAGAGAGCGGGGAAAAGATAGGAAGAAAAGCATCAATAGAGAGGAGAAAGGCATGGCCAAAGTCCATGGCATCCTTCAGCAACTTGCATCCTTCCTTCCTTCCTGGTTCCATACACACTCAGGATGAGACCCACTCTTATATATGCGTCCAGGCATGGAACTCTTACCTAAAGAGAGAGAATGAAAACTAGAAAGGTCCAAACATATGCAATGAGAGTCGTTTCTGACCTGAAGGGGTTTGAGCTACGAGGAAAGACTGGAGGAAAGGGCCCTAACCACATTGGGAGGAGAGGAGAGAGGAGACATGATAACGACATACAATCTTACAAGGGAAATCGACAAAGTAGACAAAGCAACATTATTCAAAGCCTGGAATAGCAGAATGAGGCGGGCATAGACGTAAACTAGTTACAAATGAGTCACTGGGATGTCAGAAAGAGCTTTTACAGAGTTAGAGGAGCTGTTAATAAGTGGAATAGGTAAGGCGCAGAAGTAGTTGAAACTAATATTAACTCTATACAAAATTGTAAATATGAATGTGATAAGAGTGGGAATTGAGTTATTGCATTAATCTATGAAAATCAGGAAGGCGGGGCTAGAACTTTAGCTCAACCCTCCAAGCACATCTTGGTGAGTTCACACACACATACACACTGTTGTGGAGCCAGAGCCTCAACTAAAGAGCCAGAGCTCAACCCCCACAAGCACAACTAGGTGAGTAAACACGCACCACGAGCCCCCAACACCTTCACAACAAACACAATTCCCCTAATAAAACCTCCACAACAGTTCAACAAAAGGGGGACAAAACAGAACATAATTTATTCCTAATACCATGGCAGAATATTGCTTTTGCGAATAACCTTATAAAATAGCAAGTGAGGGGTGCGTATTAGAGAAATATTAGAGAGGGAGAGAGAGGAGGGAGCGAACTGGCTGGGTGGAAGACCCTAAACAAGGCCTAAAGGGATTAATGAGAGGGGGGAGGGGGTGGAAAAGGTCCAAAAATTAGAGCAGGAAATCTGGCTGGTTGTGGGTTGCTGGAATGTTTACATGCGTTTATGTTTGATTTTAGCCTACTGGTAGCTGCTGGTGTGTGTGTGTGTGTGTGTGTGTGTGTGTGTGTGTGTGTGTGTGTGTGTGTGTGTGTGTGTGTGTGTGTGTGTGTGTGTATGTTTGCTTGTGTGGGTGTGTTTGTGGATGTTTGCTTGTGTGGGTGTTTGTGAGTGATTGCGTGTGGGGTGTTTGGGGAGGTTGGTGTTTGTGTGTTGGGGGGGGGATGTTTGTGTGTGTGAGTGCGTTACGACTCTTGCGCCCCGCCTCGCTGAATGAATATTTCCCTGCCCTCAAGTAACTCATTGGTATCTGTAATTTATGAATCCTTGCAAAAAAAAATAACTTAAATTTGAAATAGTCTATTCTTATCTGCTTGGCAAATTCTTCTTCATATTGTGATACTGATATTTGAGCTCCACAGAAGTCCTACGTAAATAAGTTCGCATTAACGGGTCATGCGGAATTCAGAATGTTTCACTGTTCACATACGCTCTTTTGAACGTATTTTCTTGCTGCGGTTCTGCTGATGAACACTTCCGATTACATAGATGGCAGAACATCCACTCTGATACTCTGATATCAACTTTTTGTTCAGAGACTGACTTCCTTTCCTGGTATATTTCCTCTCAGGTCTTCCAAGTCCTGTTTATCTTCTTTGAGATGGTAGGTAGAGCAACGGTCTCGCTTCATGCAGGTCGGCGTTCAATCCCTGACCGTCCAAGTAGTTGGGCACCATTCTTTACCCCCAAATACCATCCCAAATCCTTATCCTGACTCCTTATAAGTGCTATATAGTCGTTCTGGCTTGGCGCTTTCCCCTGATAATTCCCACCATCCTCGTTCTACACTCTGTCAGGATTAAATCCCAGAAGCCACGTAGGAGACCTGTTATATAGCTCTGGTTAAGCTTCTATCTTTGCTCCAATTATCATCGTGTCATCGGAGAAGACGAGGTTTATAATGACGGCTTAAACGCTGTACTGTAGAATGACTGGAGTTTGACGTACTATTTCCAGGGACGACTCCAGTCCGCGACGCACGTTGTTAACTCCCTTCATGTCGACGCACTACGTCAGTCCTATTAATAATAACTTTAGGACAGAGGTCAAGAACTCCGTCTATATGACATCTTCCTTGGCCCCCCGGGATACCCCCTGAACCCGGAATTAGAGATTTATAAGATGGTTCTTGCGAAGACTCCAAGATTTTTTTATCCATTTGCCTCTTCCGTCATTCCTCTTCACATTTATCATTTCCTCCATTTTCTCATTTTCTTTTTCTCTTCTCCGTTATCTCTTCCTGTTTCGCCATTCCGTCACCCGTATCGCCTCTATAATTTGATAAGTTTTCCTGCACTGATATTTATTTTGCTTTAAAGTGCTTCTCTTAAAGTTTCTACAAAAACTTTTTATTTAAACGTCAGATTTATTTTTCTCATCCCGTGATGCCATTGTCTTTCACTGCGTCGTCTGTGGCACCGGAGGAACAGTGAAGGACAGTTCCTAAGTCCCCTCACCTTCATCTCCCTGGCCTCTCTGACCCTGGCCTCTCACACCCTGGCCTCCAACACCCTGGCCTCCAACACTCTGGCCTCCCATACCCTATCCTGCATTATCCTGGACTTCCTCCCGTCCATCATACTAAATTCCCTCCATTCTGGCCTCTACCACCCGAGACTCCCTCACAATACCCTTCCATCACCCTGGCTTTTCTCTCCATCATCCTGGCCTCAAACTCCTCCCCCTCCATTATCCTAGAAACCATCACCCTGGTCACCATCACCCTGGTCTCCCTCGTGTTCTTCACCCTGGCTTCCCTCCCGTCTATCATCCTGGTTTCCATCACCCTGGCCTCCCTTCACCCTGGCCACCCTCACGCTGGCCTCCCTCACCAACAGTGTCTGGTCGGGTTGCTGGCTCGGGGGGCCTCTATTAGTCACCGCGATGCTCATATGTTTTCTGATTCCCCCCGCAACGCTGATGCTCATTTGTCTTTTCCCGCCATAATGGCTATTCCAGGGGCCAGCAAAACGTAAACAAAGGGGCGGCGAAGGGATGCATATGCGCCCCTCTTGCTCCCTGACGCAAGGGCGAGAGTTAGCCTGGCTAGAGAGAGTAGTTTAGGTCCCACTGCCGGCTCCTCTTCTCAATTGATGGCCAGGTTTATTGAATTTGAAATGACTCGAGTGAATGAAGAAGAACGTGGCAATATGTTCCAGTTGATATTTCCTCTCTTTATGACGAGGTTTTGGCGATGGTGGTGATGGTGATGATGGTAGTGATGGTGATGATAGCAGTGGTGGTTGCTGGAGGAAGATGATGGTGGTTGTGTTGATGATAGCAATAGTGGTTGTCGGTGATGTTGGTCATGAAAGCAATTGTGGTTGCTGGAGAAGGGAAATGACGATGTTGAGTAATAATGGAGGATGATGACGATTGTGGGAGAGGTGACAGTGGTACGTGGATACCACCACCCCTGGTTTGCTGATGGTATGGTAGTAACTGGTGGTGAGGGTACTAGTGGTGGTGGATGTCGGTGGGGTCGATGGTGGTTGGTGGTGGCAAGCGCGGTTGATTGGTGGTGGTGAGAGTAGTGATGATTGGTAGGGGAACACATGAATGGAAGAGAGGAGGGGATGCACGGGGGTAACTGGAAGTCATACTTAATATGAAGTGTTGTCGGCTGTGTTCTGAGGCCCATCTGGCGGAATGGTGCAGAGGGAGTTTGTAGGAGAGAGTGGGAGAGATATAAGGGACAGTGGGAGAGATATAAGGGTCAGTGGGAGGGATGTAAGGGACAGTGGGAGAGATATAAGGGTCAGTGGGAGGGATGTAGGAAAATGAGGGGCGAAAGAAGGGAAATTGGGGAAGAGGGGAGGAAGGCACTAGTGTGCGGTAGGGAGAATACAGACAAAGAGGGGACGAGTCTACTTGTTCTCGGTTCTGTGACTGTGGCACATGGGGAGGGGAGAGGAAAGATTGGGAGGAGAGTGGGGAGATGGGGAGGGAAGATGACAGGGGCGGGGAAATAGAGGAGAGGGAAATGGTGTGGGGAGTGACTAGTCCAAGAGTGACAGTCTTCTAAACATATTAAGGAACTATCAATTAAATCCACCCATCATCCCTACACCTACTCCCTCACAGCTACACCTCCCCCCTCACCCCTACGCCTCCCCCTTCTCACCCTTAAACCTCCTCCCTTCGCCTCACGCTTATCCCAACGCCTCCCCCTCTCCTCTACTCGTCCCCCATCACCCCTAAGCCTTCCCTCTCACCCCTACATCTCCTCCTGACCCCTAAGCCTTCCCTCTCACCCCTACATCTCCTCCTGACCCCTAAGCCTCCCCTCTCACCCCTAAGTTTTCCCATCACCCTTATACATTCTCCCCTGAGTACATAAACGTCAGGAAACTTAAAAAATCTAACAAATACCAAATTATTGAAATTCCAATCGCAATTTGACACAAGTAACAAATATCTAATACAATTTCTCTGTTGTTATTATTATTATTATTATTAATATTGCTTATTGCTCTTAATAAAGAGAGAAGGAGAGGGAAGAATTAATAATAATGATAACTTTTATACATTTTTTAAGGTTTTACGATAAAATGACACCAATCAAACAAAAGACAGGGCAGGGTACACTGCATTTTCCTTGATTGCCAGAAAGCTTTTGACTGTTCCTCGAAAGCGACTCCAATATAAACTCGAAAACAGGATAATGTATCGGAAGAGTACTAAATTGAACTGAATCAAACGACACTGAAGGAACGAAGCAATTGGGTAGACATAATAACGACGTACAAGATAGTAAGAGATTGACAAAGTAGATATAGGAGCAATGTTGAAATTAAGGAACAATAGAACGAGATGACATAATTGGAAACTGGAAGCACAGATGAACCACAGGGATGTCAGAAAGAACTTTTCAGTCTGAGTCATAAAGTGGAACGGATTAAACGAGGAAGTTGTCGGAGCTAATTTGATACACAGTTTTAAGATAAGCATAAGATAAACGAGTGAAATAAGTAACTGCATTGAATCAATAATGGTCGAAAAGTGGGGCTTAAGAACACTATGTGTGTGGCTATGTGGATAGCACGCTGGACACGTAATCCTGTGGCCCGGGTTCGTTTCCGGCACTGGCGAGAAACAAAAATGGGTGTTTCTTTCACCTTGATGCCCCTGTTACCTAGCAGTAAATAGGTACCTGGGAGTTAGAGAGCAGTTACAGCTGCTTCCTGGTGTGTGTATGTGTAAAAAAAATTGTAGTTAGTAACAGTAGATTGACAGATGAGAGGCGGACCGAAAGAGCAGAGCTCAACCCCCGCAAGCACAACTAGGTGAATACACACACACGCGCGCGCGCGGCGCTGTATAACAAAACACTTATCAGTGTATGAACCCAAGTCTTAACCCTAACCATACTGATGATTGATTTAACAAGCCCCCTTATACATACTTTACATGTTATATTTAAATATACTGAATTCAACACATTCACAAATATTAAACAAATGTAAATCCGTCAGCCGATAATGCAATTTATTTCAAGAATAAAGAAGCTTCATGTAATTCAATTCACAAATTCTATTATTCACCTTTTCTTTAAATTCTTCCGAGGTCAATTATAGTTCGATTAATTAATTCTTCGGGTAATTAAGTTCTGGTTAATTGGCTATACATGCGTTCTTCATTATGCAACCAGGCAATACATAGTTAAATGTAATTATCATATAATGTCTTCAAAGTCATTATTTTGTATTTCAATAAAAGAAATTATCTTTGAAGACGGCAGTAGTAATAAGTTATTTGTTGATGTGTTAATTTACACAGTGATGGTTGTGGTGATGGTAATAATGATGGGGATCGACAAACTACTCCCCACTACACACACACACACACACACACACACTTCAGAACTTTGTATACCACCTATGTCAGACCAATCCTGGAGTATGCAGCCCCAGCATGGAGTCCATATCTAGTCTAGCATAAGACTAAACTGGAAAAAGTTCAAAGATTTGCCACCAGACTAGTACCTGGGCTGAGAGGTATGAGCTACGAGGAGAGACTACGGGAATTTAACCTCACGTCGCTAGAAGACAGAAGAGTTAGGGGGGGAATATGATCACCACGTACAAGATTCTCAGAGGAATTGACAGGGTAGATAGAGACAGACTATTTATCACAAGGGGCACACGCACTAGGGGACACAGGTGGAAATTGAGTGCCCAAATGAGCCACAGAAATATTAGAAAGATTTTTTTTTAGTGTCAGAGTAGTTGACAAACGGAATGCACTAGGCAGTGATGTGGTGGAGGCTGACTCCATACACAGTTTCAAGTGTAGATATGATAGAGCCCAATAGGCTCAGGAACCTGTACACCAGTTGATTGACCGTTGAGAGGCGGGACCAAAGAGCCAGAGCTCAACCCCCGCAAGCACAAATAGGTGAGTACGCACACACACACACACACACACATCTACCCTATTAGATGGCGGGGATTGTAACCACAGTTAAAACAGTTCTCTATTAATTTTCTTGAACTATATCACTCAAAAAACACAACTGCCACATCTCCAGCACAAGACACTCTTCCTGGTACCTCAAGGACTCCACATATCGACCCACAAGCACTCGACCGGTGCCCACGTATGGAGGTTCAAAGGCTATGTTCAGCTCTGACTATGCCCTGGAGGCAAGAGGATGAAAATTCAATTGTTCTGCCAGTCACTGACACACCAACAGCCATAACATCCAGCCACCATTACCATCACTACCAGCAACCAACCCATCACTACCAGAACCACAGCAACCAGTCCGCAACCAAAAAAAAACAGCAAAACACCACGGGCTCATCCAAAAGCCAGAACCAACGCTAACCGCCAATAACTACACCACTACAACAACAAGACACTACTACCACTATCACCCCAACCACCATCACAACCAGAAATCACCACCAGCACCACCATCATCGCCACATCAGCATCAGGAGTCCGGGGCTATCTTCATCTATCATCATTAAGAACGGGTGTTGCTTCCAGACTGGCAACTGGGGCACCAGGCAGGGAAGGGGAGAGGAGGCGGTGGGTGGCTGAAGGGGGTGGGGTGGGGTGGGGAAAGGTTGAGAGGGAGAAGGCGGGGAAGGAAGAGAGGGGGTGGGGAAGTCTGTGAAGCGAATGGTGGGAGAAGGGATGGAAAATAATTTGCAGGTGGCGGAGATCAAAATGAAACAAGGAGATAAAGGATGAATGACACTCAATGGTCAGGAGGACGAGAAAGGGGAAGACAAATTAAAATCAAACATGGAAGAATCAAGCAGAAACATTGGGAAGAGAATGGAGGAAATACAAGGATGAATAAAAAAAAAATCTTCAAAACACAACGCAAAAATAGACCTTAGGTTAGGTAAAATACGAAAATGGAGTTTTAGGAGGAAAAGGAGTAGGAGGAGGAGTAGGAGGAGGAAGAGAAGAGGAGGAGGAGGAGGCAGAGGAACAGGAAGAAGGGGGAAGGAGAAGGAACATTTAACAGAAGGAAAATGATAGCTGATGGGAATATGATACTTATAACCACTTAAACGACTCAAAGTATCAGCCATTCTTATTAAGTGTCAATAACCCACAATATTCCCCTCTTCCCCCCCCCCCCCCATCCCACACCCCATCTTCCCTTCAGCCACACAAGAGCTACCACAATCACTAATATTACACACACAGAAATCCTCACAGAGGTTCGAATCCTCGTCACGACCCTTGTGGATTTGATCACTAATATCTACACCACAATTATCATCTAAACAACGCAGATGACATGTAGTTGCCCCCCTCCTCCCGTCACCTCAAGACAAGAGACGACTGCCTCTATGTCAGAGAAAGACCAAACATAAAATATGTATGACTGTGAACTTTAACTCACACTTAATATCTACGCACACAAGGCAGATTGTTGGCCGAATATTCAAGTAGTTCCTATTTTGATTCTCTTTTATCGTGCGGTATATTTCTCTCTCACTCATATTACAATAAAAATGTTTGATTGAATTTTGAGGAAATTCATAAATGCGAAATTTTCACGCAATGATGACATTTCAAGTCATCGGAGATATTCATTAAAAAAAAAGTTTCCTCACTTTTGTACAATAAGTTTTATTATTCGAAAAGAATTTCTCAAAAATATTTTTTGAAACACTTAACCACAAATGATGTTTCAGTTTGTGTTTACCAAGAATTATGTTATTGGAGCTTCTTTATTGCACCAAAATCTCCTATCTGGTCGAGTCAATATTTTCGAGTGTTCGAGTTGTAATGTTCGATACGAGAGAATAAGACACCATACCTAATACGAGTTCAATACGAGTACCTAGAACACAAAGTCTGCGAACATGTTGGTATCTCTTACCGGACAATGCGAACACATGAGTCACCCCTTTCATTAAGAGTAATTTCCTTTTACTAACTTCCAGTTCTCTTAGACTGGACTTTATCTTGAAATTGATTTATTTTGCCAAAATGAGACAAGTTAAACAACTGATTCCTTGACTACGTTGTTAATACATTAATTAATTCAATACATTATTGTTTATACTTTAAACACAAATAAAAATAATCTAGAGTCCAATAAAAATGATAATCCAAGATTCATTATGCGGGTACCATTGGTACCATTGGTACCATTTGTACCATGTCAAGTGGCACTTGTGTCATATACATCAACGCCAACCCATTATTGGGCACGTACCCAACATCAATTAAAAACTGTGTGAAACTAGCCCTAAGAGTCTGGCCTCGAACCTCAGAATTCTAATTTATAGATATATATTACACACACACAAATAGTCGGGGGTCGGGTAGCTGAATGGACAGCGCGCTGGATTTGTAATCCTGTGGCCCGGGTTCAATTCCTGGACTAGGCGGAAACAGATGGGCAGCGTTTCTTTTACCTCGATGCCCCTGTTACCTAGCAGTAAATAGGTACCTGGGAGTTAGACAGCTGTTACGGTCTGCTTCCTTTGTGTATTTGTGAGTGAAAAAAAAGTAGTTACAACTAATTGCTTGACAGTTGAGAGGCGGGCCGAAAGTGCAGAGCTCAACCCATGCAAACACAACTAGGTGAATACACACACTTCATTTTATCAAGTCAATATTTGGAAGCAGTTAAAAACACATGTGTGTGTTATCATTCTGATAACACACTAAACGCATATATTCAATTTCGATCAAATTTGTGTTTGCTCTTCACGACAAATTGATTGCATTTCACATTGATAAAACACAAAAGGCCGCTAATAGCGTGAAGTCAATGGAACAAAGGATATATAATTATAACATTTGATATAATATACCCCGACACTCGTGACTGATTACTAAGGCGTTAATGCAGTAGAATTTGTATTAGATTTTTGGGGGGATTATATAATTATGTTAACCTGTTAATCCCCGCATTCGTGACCCCTAAAGTTGACAATAATTTAATGTTTTCATTTTTGGATTAAAACATTTGAAAACGTAATAATGTAACAGAACATTTTTAACGTACTTGAAAATTGTATTACGTAATGACGTAACAGAAAAGTTTTAACGTAATAACGTAGCAGAACATTTATTAGGTAAAGACAGAGCATATTATTTAGTTGTAAAGTAAAAAAATTACGTAATTACCTAACAAAATATGTCTTGAAGATATTAACGACCCTAAGACCAGGGGCCATTTTAAGGTATTAATACACCCAAAATTTAGATTTATATTGGTGAGGCAGGTAAGTGGACAGGTGGAGTAGTTAGCTGAGAACAAGTGGGTAATAGTGGCACACACTATTACACTATAAGAAAAAAGTACCAAGAGAAATAAAAACACATAGAACAAAGAATTCAAAAGATAATAATCGTCACAAATGACACGAGAATACAGAGAAGAGCGTTGAAAATTAGGCCCCAAAAAATGCAAGCGTAGCAAAAGATTGGAATAAGCGAGAAGATAAGGATAATTGGAAATAAACGAGAGAGGGGGAAAGAAGCCTACATTTATATGGAGAATCTCAATTCTTCGATATTTCTTAAAATACGAGGGGTTAAAAGATCCAAAAAATAATAATAAAAATATTAAGAAAAATGTCCAAACATATGCAATGAAAAACGAGGCAATTCAACAATAGACAAAATTTAATAGCTGTCTTGGAGAAATTAGACACTCAACTATCGAATAGAGGTATTAATGTTGTCAATATACCATATAAATGAAAATAATATATACTTCTTAAATGACACCTTTGTTTACTAAGAATTACTTAGTGACTTGGAATACATTATAAGCTAGTAACTGGTAACATGCAATAGCCTAGAGTGACTCTGGCACTCACTGACAGTACCAGTGCCACGCGGGCCCTCAGTGACTGGTAGTCTGTGAGGAATAGCAGTGGGGTTCTTAATGCGCCGTGACGTCACGGTATTTATGATATAACAAGGCCAGACAGCCTGTGACGAGTCAGTGTCACATGTGTCGCGGGAGGGTGAGGATATCTGCTCCGATTACACACATACACTAGATGGGGGTATCCGGCGGGGCCAGGGTCTCTGTCTTCCCCTCTCTCCTTCCCTTCCATTTTCCCTCCCATTCTCTCTCAAAACAGACAATAAACATACCCAGCAAACAATATAATCACAGTGTTGTGACAAAATTGTAGTTACCCTGTGTGTGATGAACAGCTAAAAATGATGAGATTCCGTACAAAATGCGACCTGTTGGGCGAGACGCTTTGCTGGGATGCACTGCTCTCAGCTTCCTTGTTTGCTTATATATTTTACATAAAAGTTTCTTTGTTTGAAGGCCAACAACGTTTCTCTCCATGTCTTCTCACTTTTGTTGTGGTATCCCATCTTTCAGTCTTCCCTTGGTTCTTTTATTACGCTTTCTTGCTTTTCTATTACAGTTATGCTGAGTCTTGAACTAATATGCTTCTCAGCATATTTGGTTGTTGCAAGCGGTATTGAAGATAACTGCAAGCATTTTTTCTAACCCTTTTTTACCACTCTTCCTATTATGAAACCATTTGTATGTGGTAGATAATCATTTTCAAACCTTGCACTTCTTGTCTTTTCCCTGCTGGGAGTTATGTAATACTTTCATTATTTAGGTACAAGTGCAGCTCTGATTTTCGGGATGCATCAGCTATTCGTTTTTGTATCTCATTAACTTTGTTTGAAAATACATCTTCATTGGTGTAAAATATTTTAATGATTAATGATTGGGATGTAAGCCAGTATGCTTAAGTTATTCTTAAGTTAACGTAAGCGACAGAATAGGATTGCAAGGATTATTGATGACTGGACACACTCGAACACTATATCTTGGACTGTAGTAAAATTGAGTTATTTAGAGATAAATCTAAACTCAAGTTGTATGAAAATGGCAAACCATCTTATTATTATGAATAAAATACCTGAAATCCTTGCACTGTATCCATATTTCGCTTCCAATAGATAAACGACATATGAGACTAAGAAACAAGTAGTGTATTATGAAGACTAATAATAACAATCTTCCCTATGACTCTGTAATATCACAGTCTACTACTCTGCCCATCACTGTCTTCTCTCCTATCTCCGCCATCTCCTTCAATTTGTGACTTCTCTCATTTCCATTTTAGGTTGTGTTTCCTTCCATGACTTTCCTAGTTATAGAAACTGCCACTCAAGTCACAGGTAAGTTAAACATCTTTAAAACTGTCATCCAATTTTAGTGTTCCTTTATATTCCAATTTGTTTTTATTATATTACATAGATCTCCCTTACTATCCTGAGGGAGATCCTTGCTGTCCTGCTCTTCCCATTCTGGTATATTCAATTAACTTTCCTGACTCTTCAACACTGGTTTCTTTCAGAATTCTCCTGTGTCTCTGCCACGAAGCCTGTTTGTTTTCTATTGTTTGTCTTACGTTGTGTGTTCTCCCATTTGAGTGTCCTCTCTTGTGGGTCCTCCTTTGGGTGTCCTCCTTCTGTGTCCTCTTACGTACTCACCTAATTGTGCTCACCTAGTTGTGCACACACACACACACACTGTGTGTGTGTGTGTGTGTGTTAAAACTGGAAAAGGTTCAAAGGTTTGCCACCAGACTAGTACCCGAGCTGAGAGGTATGAGCTACGAGGAGAGACTACGGGAATTAAACCTCACTTCGCTGGAAGACAGAAGAGTTAGGGTGGACATGGTCACCACATTCAAGATTCTGAAGGGAATTGATAGGGTAGATAAAGACAGTCTATTTAACACAAGGGGAACACGCACAAGGGGGCACAGGTGGAAACTGAGTGCCCAAATGAGCCACCGAGATATTAGAAAGAACTTTTTTAGTGTCATAGTGGTTGAGAAATGGAATGCATTAGGGGGTGATGTGGTGGAGGCTGACTCCATACACAGTTTCAAGTGTAGATATGATAGAGCCCAATAGGCTCCGGAATCTGTACACCTGTTGATTGACGGTTGAGAGGCGGGACCAAAGAGCCAGAGCTCAACCCCCGCACACACACACACACACACACACACACACACACACACACACACATATATATATATATATATATATATATATATATATATATATATATATATATATATATATATTTAATTCACTTCATGCTTATATAGCACCACAAAATTGGAAATATTATCAGACCTATTTTCAACAAAGATTTTCAGATGAACTTTTCAATTGCCTTCAGCGAGTGTGACACGCCATGACAGCTGTGCTGGTACCTCTCACCACACATTCACCACTATCGTTGCAAACTTTTTATTTTTTTCATTTTGAACACCAACCCGATTTGCAAATTAAAAAAAAAAAAAAAAATGAATTGTACGTGAAACGGATCTCGCGTCAACCCGAGAATACACCTTGCCAACTAGTATTTTATTATCTAATTTTAATATATAGAAAAATGTAATGTCAATAAAAGTGAGATTAGCTCTTGCCAAGTCTGGTAATAATTCTGCATCTCTTTTTGGGGGTCAACGATCGCATTTCGAACAGGAAATGCCATGCAGTAGTAAATTCCCAACCACGAATTCCGACGATCGAATTTCGAACATTGAATTCATGAATAAATTCCGATGAGCTATTTTTTTTAGCTTAAATTCGTAAAGATCAAATTCAGGAGAATTATTCAGGGATATGCATATCGACTTCTTTTACTGTAAACTGAATTATAAGTAAAGTTTCGTAAGCAGATACAGCAGCTGACAGGATGAGAAAAAAATCGTTAAAAAAGCTTGAGCAATGAAAGATGAAACAGGAAATGAAACAGAAAAAACTCTAACAGGAGGAAGACAAAACAGACGAACATGAAACAGAAGGAAAGGATAAAGAGGATGAACCTCATCTCCTAACATGGCTGCTGAACAAAACATCACACCACACCAGCACATACACACACACACACACACACACACACACACACACACACACACACACACACACACACACACACACACACACACACACACACACACACACACACACACACACACATAAACCCCCTCCCACCCCCCAACACACATGAACCCCCTCCCACCCCAACATATGAACCCCCTTTCCACCCCCAACACACATGAACCCCCCCCCCCCCCACCCCAACATATGAACCCCCTTTCCACCCCCAACACACATGAACCCCCTCCCACCCCAACACACATGAACCCCCCCTTCCGCACACAAATATGAACCCCACTCCTCCCACACATATGAACCTCCTCCCCCACGAACACATGAACCCCTCCCCCCCCTCCCACACGTATGAACCCCTTCTCCCCAAACACACATTCGATGCACCAAAAGGACTCTACTTGACTGACAGACAGACAGATCGATCCCTGCCGGTTAGTCTTTACTCCATCTAAAGTGGACGAAGGTGGGGGTGTGGATGGGAGAAGAGGGTGAGAGAGGGGTGAGGGAGTGAGAGAGGCTGGTTTTAACAAGAGAGCAGGAAAGGCATATCGGAGTCATTCCCGAGAAAGCCTTAATACCGAAAATCCGTTTCCACTTCAGATGCACTGTTTCAGGCAGATGAGAGCGGCGTCCAGGTCTAGATGAAATGGTCTGAAACGGGCTGGAAATGGTCGTCCGGGTGACCAGCGAGACGCAGGCAGGAGCCGGGTCGGCGATGGACCGCGGTAGCCCTGGCAAGAATGGCCATCGTGTTGAGGATTTCTTGCCGCCTCTGTCCGTTTGTCCGTCTTTTTCTCTATGGGTATTTTGGCTGGTTAAATTGTAGTCTTAAATGATAATATTTCAGATCATATATGTATCTTACTTTACCAAATAGCCAGATTTGGCTAACAAGACAAAATTCATGAAATATTAAATTTCTCTGATTGTTTAATTCTTCCTTAATAAAAATATATCATAATTTTAATATAGTTTTTAGGTTATTTAAGTTGACTTTGAAGAACGCACACTATACATTCTTGTATAGTTTGATAGAACTATACATTTTTGTACCGTCAACTTTAGTAATAAAGGTTTATATAGAAGTATTGAATGCTATTGTGTTCTTGGTCATTAATTTGCATTTTGTTTGAATGATTAAAGTGAAAGTTTTGGTCGTGAGCTGTTGCCAAAATGGGTTCCATAATTGTTGGTATTTCGGGTGATAAGAACGTGGGAATTGTTGTGTTTGTGTAAATGAAGATGTGCCTGGTGGTCACGTGATCCGCCTCTTGTGTTGTAGTTTGTTCTTGAGGGAAGTGTTGAGAAGGTTATTATGTGATAGTTTGCCCTTGAGGCAAGTGTTGAGCTTATTGTGTGGTTATACACTGTGTTTACTCTGTGGAATACACAGACTAGCCACATCTCTCGTGGGTTGGAGAGTCTGCATGTATGGCTTAAGTCAAAAACATTAGCTTTGCTTCTCACAAGATGTTCGGTCGTCTTGAATTTTGAGTGAATCTTTAGATAAGTCTGTGGACAGGAACCCAGTTTTGAATCTCCAAAACTGATTTGACTTTTGAGTTATGGTGTACTATACAACCTTTATCATCTAGGTGATGCGCTGCCATCCCAAGGCAAGCTAGATTTCTAGTTTGACTCTAACATTTTTCACTTGTTTTGTGAAGGAGAAATTTTCATCATTGTCCACCCCTAGTGTGATAACTGATGGGCTGGATGAGCAATATTTGTTTTTCAATTTCAATCAAAACTAAGCAGTTCGATCAAACCTTAATTCGTTGTCAAATCTAATGTAGGCAAAACTAGGCGTAAATATATTAGTTATTAATGTTAATTTAACTATGTAATTTTAATTTATTAGTAATATTATTATTAAAATATTAGTTATAATATATAATTGTTACAATAACCATTATTACGAAGGTTTGTTATTAGTTTAATTATTTAACTTGTATTATTATGAACAGTATGTGTTGCTTTGTTATATATTACCTAATTATCGTTGCAGCAGCTGGAACATGATCATCAGCAGCAGCAGCTGCAACAGAATCAGCAACAGAAGCAGATGGAACAGGATCAACAGCAGCAGCTGGCGCAGATTCATCATCATCAGCAGCTGGAGCAGAACAGCAGCACCAGCAGCAGCTGGAGCAGGACAGCAGCAGCAGTTGGAGCAGGATCAGCTGCAGCAGCAGCAGTAACAACAGCAGCAGCTTGA
Source organism: Procambarus clarkii (assembly GCF_040958095.1). NCBI lineage: Eukaryota > Metazoa > Arthropoda > Malacostraca > Decapoda > Cambaridae > Procambarus > Procambarus clarkii. Next base: position 20,994,515 of record NC_091237.1, on the reverse strand, counting down.
GCAGGAACAGCAGGAAGATGGCGACGCGAGAAGTCCAGCCGACGGTCTCCAAGGTGCCTTATTTTTCGCCCCTCACCTCACGCCCTCGTCCAAGTTCCCTCCGACCCCCTCCGCTGACCCCCGCCTCCCCAGGGTCGAATTTTACTGACGAATAAATGCCGGAGGGTTGATTATAGATGTCCTAATACGAGAATTGTGGAGGCCCCCAGGGAGGAAGGCCTTACGTTAGCAGGGAGTCAGCCCCGCGGCACTATCTCCTTCTAGCGTGACATCAGCACGAGTCCCCGTGTTGTCAGTGGTCCTGCGGTCTACCTCGGCCAGCTGGCCAGATGGCCCATTACACAATTTTATGGCCACCGTTTCGCCTATAAAGGTGGCCAGCGGAGAGGAAGACTGTGGCGCTGGACACAGAGGGCCAAGATACGAAACAGAATGAAGAAGAGGAGGACGTTTTTCACCCTGGGCTCTGATCGGCACTAAAGCTGACCAGAGGGAAATATCCGAGAAGAGGGCCACTGCATCCAATCTCATTCCTTGAAGCAGCAAATGTTCTGATCCTCTTTTATTGCATTTGAAGGAGATCTCGTGGGTCCTTAAAAGTGTTGGAGGAACACGGACAACCAGAACTAACACTATTGTTACCCCTCGACGTTCCGGAGTGTAGGTAAAGGCCTCCTTGATCGCGTCCTGAGGCGAGACACACACACACTAGTGTTTAATTATACCTTACAAACATCTTGGCTGGCTTGCAACATTTACAACGAAATGTTTATCTTTTATGTTGAATTCTTTGATTTTCAAGAAAATGTTTATACTTCGCAAAAATCTTTAAGCAAGTTATTAAATGTTACAAAAAACACACATTAGCAATTTCCGCTGTTATATATTTCGTGCTAAACACATATATTTATAATTATATTTTTTAATACCTTAAATAAAATAAGAAAAATATGGTTGCGTACCGTTTTACAAGTCATATTTACGCAACGTGAATTATCGTTATTTTTTTCTGATTCTCCCCCCCCCCCTCTCTCTCTCTCTCCCTCTCATCACGCTGATTAAGAATTCCTCGCCCTCGGTGGAATTCCAAAATCAGCCTCAATTGCGTGTGAAATATGGATATTTGAGACCGCCGTGGTATTTCAGCTTGACCTCTCCAGCCACTAAAGCTGTGCTCAGCCACCCGGGGTCAGAATTTTTTCATCACAGACCACACTGAATATACATTTTTAGAAACGCTGCTCTTAATGCATTTCATTAGGTACGCATTTTTGGCCCCGTTGCAGCTTAACGAACCGACTTGATAATGTGGAAAAATGGAATACTGTATGTCTAGGAGAGGTAATTTGGCTATGAATACGTCATTTTGTATGAGGCGATTGCGGTAGTTTTAGTAGTGGTAGTTGTATTATTGAGGTAGATGTAGTGCTGGCAGTAGTGTTTGTAGTTATATGTGGTGGTAGTTGCGGTAAATATGAAGGTAGTTGCAGTAGTGTTATATGTGGTAGCAGTGATGGTAGTAATCTTCCTGGTGGTGGTGCTGTGAATGGTGCTTCCTCAGCTGACCATGAAGCACATGGTATCAGCTGATGTAACTGTTGCTTACATTAATTACAGCGCAAGACCAACAACCAGTTTACGTCTACTCACACATTGCAAAATCGTGAGATGGTAAAATTGCTTTGCAAAGCTTACCTTGACGCAAGGACAGATGAAACCAGCCCGCAAGGCATTAGCAGATGGAGTGGAGGTGTGGAAGCTGCATCCTTTGTACCAGAGAAGGACGCAGGTTGAGATAATGAGTGGGAGGTGAAATGAAAGCCAATCAAATCACCACCACCAAAGTTGATATTCCGTAATGCACTTTAAGGGTTGATTGGGGAGGTAAGGAGGGGTAGGGGGCGCTCAGTGTTATGAAGGAGAGGGGGAGGGGGGGGGGGGAAGGAGAGTGGGGAAGCAATATGATGAAGGGGGGAAAGTGATGGTGGTAGTGACGGTGGTTGTAGGAGGGGTGGGGTTGGAAGGATGATGTGGTAGAGGTACTGATGATAGTTGTGATAGGGAGAGATACTTATAATGGGAGGAAGTGCAGTGGGTGTTATTGGTGATTATGGTTATGGTAATGAAGCTTGAGGTGGTGTTAAATGTGGTGATAGTGATGGTGGCTACAGTGCAATGTATGTAGGGGAAGGTTATGGGGGGTTGTGCGGGAAGGGGGGGATGGTGTGTACTGAACCTCTTGCCAGCAATATTTGTAAGAGCCTTGCGTGAGATGGGCGCCACTGGGGAGGGGACGGATGCTGTAATTGCGTCTCTGTATAAAGGCAGAGGTGCTGAGATGGGCATAAAATAAGTGGTCCACATATTGTGCAATTGTAAATAGCAAGTGCAGAGAAGTAACATTAAAACTAGATTTGTATGGATACAAATCCATATTTGGCATTGCTATGATATCCTAAAATAAATTAACGTGCAAAATATTATGGAAATTGCATAGTCTGAAGTCAGGAAGTATTTGTAGGTTATATTTGGTAACAGCTACAAAGTATGGGCAAATTGATGTACTAAAAATTCAAGGGCTCACACAAAATATATATGTGTATATATATATATAGTTATAATGCTTTTCTTATAACTATCAACTGAACAGTTTAACTTTGGTACTTGGTAAACTCTAAACAATTATACGAGGTCAAACAGTACACCATTTACAGTTACCTTTTAACAATCCCTAATATGATTTACGGAAAAGTTCTTAAGAATGGTTTGAGGCAACGAGTGGAGTGCCACAAGGCTCAGTCTTGATACCAGTTTAGTTCTTGCTTTACATTTGACATCGATAATGAGTTACTGTACAATATTAATGGTAAATCAACTACATTTATGAACCAATACGTCAACTTTCAAATAAGTTTAAAGTTCCATCATCAAGAGAGCAACAGGGACTGTAAAACTAACTTTAACACCTAGACCCGGATTCAACTTTGACGGCTTCGGTTACATTTATTAAACAGTTTACACGCATGAAAAATTCTCAATCAACTGTTGTTATTGTTATATACAGCCTCCTGGTGCTTCGGAGCTCATTAACTGTTTAATAATTATAAACAAAGCCGCCAAAATATTGAGAAAGGATGTACAGGCTCGTAAGTGCTTACGTAACTGCTCTATGAATCCGGGTTCTGGTTAAATGGTCTGACGAACATGAATCAAAAATAATAATTATGTTGATGAGACCAAGAAACCTAGACAACTACTGCTGACCTTGCCCAGGATGCTACCAGAAACAGTTGTCTAACTCCCGGGTCCATATTTCATGCTAGGTAAACACAATGCTGCACGACCCCTGTGTAGTAATACACTGCAAAAAAATATATAATGTTAACATTTTGGAAGAACACCTCAGAGGTAAACAAAGGTTTCGAAATAAGGTTGTAGAGTTATGGAACAGTTTGACGGATGACAGACAAGTGTTGGCTGGAATATTGCAAACACAGGTACTCACCTAGTTGTGCTTGCGGAGGTTGAGCTCTGGCTCTTTGGTTCCGCCTGTCAACTGGTGTACAGATTCATGACACTCTATCATATCTACAACTGAAACTGTGTATAGAGTCTGCCTCCACCACATCACTGTCTAATACATTTTATCTGTAAACTACTCTGACACTGAAAACGTTCTTTCTAACATCCCTGTGGCTCATTTGGGTACTTAGTTTCTACCTGTGTCTCCTTGTTCGCGTACCACCCGTGTTAAAACAGTTTATCCTTGTCTATCTTGGCAATTCCTCTGAGAATTTTGTAGGTAGTGATCATGTCTCCCCTTAGGTCAAGCAATGCATGTGTTGTTAAGGTTGGGCAGAAACAGGAGCTGCCTTGCCTGGGTCCAAAAGGTCTCTAGTAAGTCTCATTTGACGATTTGGCCGAACATAACAAAAGTAAATTACTTTTTACTCTTGATAGTAAGCTTCAAGCTCTTCCTTCTCGCGCCTCATCTCAAGCTTTATCTTACTATTTTTTCCCTGCTTTCTGCTTATTCCTCTGTTATCATGCTTACGTTATATTTTAGTAAATATTAACTTAATTTTGCTAAGAATAAGCATTAGAATAAATAATAATAAACATTTAATAAAATATATTAATACTTATAATAAAAATAATTAATAATAATTATAATAATAATAACAACAGTTAATGAGAAGGAAAATAATAAAAACCATTAATATTAGTAAAAACGGTCTCAGAAAAACAGTAGTAAACACAATACAACAAATAACAATACAACACAATAAGTACAATAACAAAAATCACGACAAACACAGCAATTTTGTCCAAAAAATTTCCCTAGGGTCATAATAATAAGCAATTTCCTACGTGTTGTTTTCTCCCTAGTGTGTTCAGTTCTCCCCTGCCAGCTCCCCCACCTCTTACCTAATTCCTTCCCCGTGTTCCTGTCAGTGGCCGGAGCTTCTTCATAAGGATTTCTCTCTCTCTCTCTCTCTCATTCTCTCTTCCTCTCTTATTCTCTCTTCCTCTCTCTCTTATTCTCTCTTCCTCTCTCTCATTCTCTCTTCCTCTCTCTCTCATTCTCTCTTCCTCTCTCTCTCATTCAATCTTCCTCTCTCTCATTCTCTCTTCCTCTCTCTCTCATTCTCTCTTTCTCTCTCTCTCTCTCCATCTCTCTCTCTCTCCCCCTCTCTCTCTCTCTTCCTCTCTCTATCTCTCTCTTATGTCTTCACGGGAGAATGAGAAAGGAGACAAACAGAGAAAATAGGGCAGCGAGGGAGCAAAGGATGGAAATAAAGAATGGGGAGGGAATTCCCCAGTGGTCGACCAGCTCAGATTGATCGAGGGAGATTTGATCGCCTTTTTATGGAATTGACACATGAACCTCGGATGATTGAATTCCAAATCACGGTCTCGAATCCACTCCTCCCTCCCCCATTCCCTTTTCCCCTTCTCACTTTCTTCCATGCCTTTTCTACCCCTCTTCCACAACAAGGGGCATGAATTATTGCCTACTCAAAAAGGGCCGCTGGTTTAAGGAGCACGGCGATAATTTAAACTTGATATTATTATTAGAAGAGCTCAAAGAAGAAACACGTTGCAATATTCAACAGTGATGAAAAAAGAAAAATTCATCCCCCAAAAAGTACATAAGGGCTGGTAACAAATGCTTAGTTGAACGCTTCTTAAAATACTTTTTTTATATATAAAAGTGTCCAGAAATAATATCCACTTAGATCAGTCTTTGGTTGTCATGAGGCCTGACAATTGTCTTCGTATAGGCAAAGATTCAACGACTCTGAGAATCTTGCAGAATATGAGTTTCAAACCATGGAATTTAGATATTTCGTTAGTGATGCGTTCAACTAAACACACAAACAAATAAACCAATCGAACACGCGCATACAAATAACCAATTATTTACACTCATCTCAACAAATCGCCTTAGCACGCACATACACCAAAGATTCATAAGAACACAACCACATCAAGCAATCAAGCACACGCAAACAAATCAGCAAATCACACTCATACGAAAAAACACAAACACACACACCGAAAAAATCTAACCAAATGAATCATTGCAAACCATCAAAATCTCTCCCGATGAGCAAGTTCAGAAGTATTCATTTCCTGTCGCCAAGCACGCGAGCACTCTCGATCATCCTCTACACTAAGTCTGCCGATAGGATCAGCAACATTAGTAATAATCTGGCGATGCTCTCGGTAATTCGCTTGATATTTATTCACCAAAGGCGACAAAACAAAAATGCAGGTCATTGATAAACCTGGAGTAAGGGGATTATGTAATTAAAATCCTCATCGCATAGAGGTAGGCAATTAATATTACATTGGCTGGTACTTAGGCCTTTCCTGTGTTGTTTAGAGAGACAGACAGATAGAGAGGCAGAGTGAAAAGACACAGACATAATGTGAGAGAGGGGGGAGGGTAATTATCAGGGTAAACTATGATGCTCAATGTACATCTAGAAAGAAGTGAAGATACTTGTCCCAGTTCCTTACAAATTCTACAACACAAGAGATGTCGCTGGTCATCTGCATTCTACAAAAGTATATCAATTACATACACACCATCAACCACCTACTAAAGAACCAACTACCACACAATATCTTCTCAACACTTACCTAAAGACCAAACTATCACACAAGAGGCTGGTCACGTGACCACCAGACACATCTTTACTTTACATGAACACAACAATTCCGACGTTCTTCTCACCCGAAATATCCACAATTACACAACCCATTTTGGCAGCAGATCACGATCAAATAGCCACGTCAACAGTTAAAAATCGTGTAAAGGAATGACTAACAAAACTATAGTATGCAAAACATCTACAGTATGCAATACAACTACAGTATTCAGTGTTACAATATTAATAATCGTAACAGTATTAATAATGATAAATAATTAAACAAGATAATTATAACCTTTCCATCCATTCTCCATCCCACTTCCCTCCCTTCTTGTCAAAGAAGGGAGAGGGCAGAGAGAGGGGGAGGGGTAACAACCCGGCCACACCCCGTCCCTTGGGAGGGAGCGTGTGTGTGCGCGCGTGAACATACATGTGTGCGCGCGTGCGTCGAGGACATAATCCACTGAGAAATAGCGCTGATGTTCTTATTATTATATTCACGTTAATACGTCACCCAGGGGTGACAGATGCTCCCCGGTGATGGACGTGTGAGGGGCGGAGAGGGGGGGGAGGAGGGAGGGGGAATCGAGGGGATGATTGAAGGATGAGGAGAGGGATGACTGAAGAGGGGGGAGTAGGGAATGAGGTAAGGGAGAGATGAAAAGGGGAAGAAAATAAAGGGTAATGGAATGTTGGGGAAAAAGGCGAAAATAAGGGAAGTAAAGGATTTGATGAAAGAAGGAAGAGAGGATGGGATGAATAAAAATATAAGATTGATGGAGGGACAGAGAGGGGGGAAGAGGGAGACACTAATAGGCTGAAACTGGAGCAGAGGAAGTTTAAGAGAAGCGAAAGAAGAGAATGAAACAGGAAGGAAAGGAGGAAATAAGAATATTAGCTAATGGACGCAAGAGGGAGGAGGAGAAGAAGTGTCCTCACCGAGTTGTGCTTGCTCGGCACTTTGGCCCGGCTTCCAAACTGTCAAGCAACAGGTTCCTGAGGCTATTGGGCTCTATCATATCTACACTTGAAACTGTATTCATTGATAATGCGTTGAAACACGAAAACTTTCGGAATTTTCGTTTCATTTTCCTACTGGACACTTACGCCTCCATCACATCACTGCCTAATGCATTCCATTTATTAACTATTTTGACACTAAAAAAGTTCTTTATATTGCGTCTGTAGCTCATTTGGGTATTCAGTTTCCACCTGTGTTCCCTTGTGCTTGTACCACCCGTGATAAATAATCTGCCTTTATCTACCGTAACAATTTCCCTTATAATTTTGCATGTTGTAATCGTGTCTGCTTAACTTTGTTGTTTTCCTGTGACAAGACGTTTAGTTCCTGTAGCCTTTCCTCGAAATTTATATCTGTCAGCTCTGGGACTAATCTGGTAGAACTCTAATTTCGTCTTGTGCTTGACAATATATATGGACTCCACGCTTGAGTCGCATACTCCAGGAGTTAATCTGACATATGTGGTATACAAGGTTCTGAAATGACCATATGCCGCTGATGATATCGTTTTGATGTTAGCTTCAAGTGACAGGTTCGGTGTGATGTCGACCAAAAGATCTGTTCTCTACCAGATTCCTGAATTATTTTATCTCCCATTTGGTGCCTTGTAAATCAAACAAACATTGAGAAATGAGACCTGGAAGATCATTTCTCCCTGGAAGATCATTTACGTATATCGGAAACAAGATAGATCTGTACAAAACCCTGTGGAACTCCGCTGGTAACATCACGCCATTCTTAGGTCTCACCCCTCACTCACTCACTCACACACTCACACACACACACACACACACACACACACACACACACACACACACACACACACACACACACACACACACACACACACACACACTGACTTGCTTGACCCCATTAGTGTTATGTATCACTATTAAACAACATCCTGATCAATCATCGTTGGTAAGGCGGTCCCCTCTCGCTCTCTCTCCCATGTCTCTCCTCTCTCACTTCCTGCCTTTCTCTTTTCCCCTTCCTTGCTCCATCATCCTCATTCCGCTCCTCCGCTCATCAGCTTCTCTCCTTTGCTAAAATTATCAACTTCTTTGTGGAACACCAGCGTCCCCTTCGTTCCAGATATCATACATGCAAACACGTGCATTCACGTACGCATGCACGCATACACGTATGCATGCAAACACACACACACACACACACACACACACACACACACACACACACACACACACACACACACACACACACACACACACATTAAAATTAGCAGTCAGGAGTGACTAGCTCAATATCTACTCATGCTTCAAAGTTATGTACACAAATGCCGATGGAATTACCAATAAAGGAGTCGGGTTACAAGAATGGGTGGTGGAAAAAACAAGAGGACATTATCACATTAAGAGAAACATAACTGACAAGTATTATAGAGGAAGTGATCAAATGACACGGTTTCCAAGTAATGAGGAAGAGGTGCTTGGGTGCAGGGGATAGTTGGTAGTTTGCTACAGCTGAACTGGGTACTTACAGAAACCAAATTATTAGATAAAACTGACATCGTGATAGCAAGTGAGGGCTATGAAGATAATATTTGGGTACTTACAGAAACCAAATTATTAGATAAAACTGACATCGTGATAGCAAGTGAGGGCTATGAAGATAATATTTGGGTACTTACAGAAACCAAATTATTAGATAAAACTGACATCGTGATAGCAAGTGAGGGCTATGAAGATAATATTTGGGTACTTACAGAAACCAAATTATTAGATAAAACTGACATCGTGATAGCAAGTGAGGGCTATGAAGATAATATTTGGGTACTTACAGAAACCAAATTATTAGATAAAACTGACATCGTGATAGCAAGTGAGGGCTATGAAGATAATATTTGGGGATTTTAATCATAGAAAAAAAAACAACTAACACTATCACCATCATTCATCACCGATAACCGGAGCCGCGATACACACATTAATTACCGATAACCGGAGCCGCGATACACACATTAATTACCGATAACCGGAGCCGCGATACACACATTAATTACCGATAACCGGAGCCGCGATACACACATTAATTACCGATAACCGGAGCCGCGATACACACATTAATTACCGATAACCGGAGCCGCGATACACACATTAATTACCTAGAAACCATCTTCTCCCATTCTCACCCCCCCCCCTCCCACTTCCCTCTCCCCTGCTCTCCTACCCTTTCACTCTCACCCCCCCCCCCCCCCCTCCACACACACATACCGGACACTAGTCTCGTTAATCTGTTGCTTAGATAGCAGAGGAGACGAGGAAGAAGAAGAATGGAAGAAAAATAACGAATGGGTAAGTAATCCACAGTGAAAAGTTGCCAAAATGTTCTCCATGCAGCAATCCCCGTGACACACTGACATTGTGATAGGCAAAGTGAGGGCTATGATTATAATATTTGGGGGGGAGAGGTCCCGAGTCGGGACCAAAGAGCCAGATCTAAACCCCCGCAAGCATAACTAGGTGAGTACACACCAGCCCCGTCACAAAATATTCGGATAACCTGTCAACTAAAATGATAGTACCTAAGCAAATATTGCTCAAATGTTCAAAAATAGACTGTTGTCCCACACAAAAAAAAGTTTTGTACTCAATTCTGTAATGGTATGAGAAAGAAGGAAACAACAAAAATCTATATTTTCCTAGGCCCAGAATAGAAAGAACCCCGCCTTTCTAATTACCGGTTGTCTAATGAATTAATACCTACCTATTTTACTTTATCATATCAACTACATTTATTTATTTCTCTCTCTTTCTTTCTCTCTCTCTCTCACACACACACACACACGCACACGCCAATGCAGCCCGCAACATGTAACTCACAGATACCTATTTACTGCTTGGTGAACAGAGCCATGAGGTAAAATTCTGCCAAATTGTTTCTGCATCGGTCGGGAATAGAACCCGGGTTCTTGTGCTACGTATCCCGAACGCAGTTTGCTGGGCCACAAGTCACCGTGTGTGTGTGTGTGTGTGTGTGAGTGTGTGTGTGTGTGTGTGTGTGTGTGTGTGTGTGTGTGTGTGTGTGTGTGTGTGTGTGTGTGTGTGTGTGTGTGTGTGTGTGTGTGTGTGTGTGCACCAGTCAACAGCTAACAAGAAACTAAGACTGTTTCTCCACACACAGTACAGCCTTGATTCAATTAAGTGTACACAGCCCCATTGTAAATTATACATTTCTAAACAAATAACAGAACTAAATGAAAACCCAATACAAATTGTTAACTATATTTTATATATATATATATATATATATATATATATATATATATATATATATATATATATATATATATATATATATATATATATATATATATATATATGTATGTAAGCAAATTAATACAAATTATATAACTAAATAAGCAAATAAGATAACACACACACACATCTTACACATTTGAGAGAAATTCTATGTGCATCCTTGGAACATCTAAGCCCAGAGGTATTTTATATTCACGGCTGCGAACCTTAAAACTCTTTGCAAAAGATTAATTGCCAGCAAGAATCTTTAGCATATAGGCTTTCACCTTACGTGAATATATATTTGCAAAAGAATGAGAAAATTTATTGCTAAAAATTTAATTTAGTTCATAAACTTTTACGAGATTTTCTGAATATTTGATGCGAAGATTTAACAGTAAAAGCAGGAGTAATAATAATGCTTATTTTAACATTGGTTATAACAGTAATGACCATTTTAATTATAATGACGAGTATAATTATCGTGACAAGTATAATTATGGTGACTAGTATAATTATTATACCTTCATTACGGCAAACACCATCAAAAGTAACAACGATAATTCCAATAAATTTAACTAAAAGAATGTTGATAATAATATACAAATCCTTATATACAAAATAAAACTCAAGGCGAAAAAATAGCAAAAGAATACAATTTCGAGACCTTTGTACGCTCAGGAAAAAATATCCAAAACATTTCCTTTGGCTGTCAGGTCATCTTTTCCTGAGCGCCAAAAGGCGACCATAGAGCGGAAGGAACTTATGCCTCTCCTGCAGACGACCGCCGCTTCCGACACTGACGTCATCCATCAGCAGCCAATCACGTGGCGGAAACAGGGCGCTGGGACGCCCAAAGGATGCACTTGACCATACGAGAATAACGGCAGAAGGAGGAGAGGGGAAGAAGACTTTTGCCCTCTTAATGGATTGATCCAAGAGGTTTGATCCCTGGGACTTTGCTGGTGTTGTATTGTGGTGATGATGTTGGCGGCTGTCTGTTGCAGGATACTTGGCTGTTGACCAGGTCTGTTGGAGCATACTGGCTGTTGACCAGGTCTGTTGGAGCATACTGGCTGTTGACCAGGTCTGTTGGAGCATACTGGCTGTTGACCAGGTCTGTTGGAGCATACTCGCTGTTGACCAGGTCTGTTGCAGCATACTGGCTGTTGACCAAGTCTGTTGTAGCATACTCGCTGTTGACCAGGTCTGTTGGAGCATACTGGCTGTTGACCAAGTCAGTTGTAGCATACTCGCTGTTGACCAGGTCTGTTGGAGCATACTGGCTGTTGACCAAGTCTGTTTTAGCATACTCGCTGTTGACCAGGTCTTTTGTAGCATATTTGGCTGTTGACTCTATTCCTGTTGTTACAAGGATTCTTCAGACTTTGCTAGAGCCTTGCTGCAGTGGTTCTTCATACTTTTTTTTAGTCTTACTGATGCTGTGGTTTTTCAGACTTTGCCAGAGTTGTTGTTGTAGGGTCTCTGCAGATCATGCAACTGTTACCGGACGTTGGTGTGTCATCGCTGCATTATGAAGGCGCTTGCAGGACCGTAAACGAGACAAGACTGCGAGTGATGCAAGCAAAGATTTCACAAGCTTTACAGCGTTCGTCAAACGTTTATACGCAGTTTACGATTGCCCTGGAGGTTGACAGCGTTTTTACCTGGTCTTATTAATGCTCCAGGTAAAGCAACGTTCACTTTGGGTAATATCGGTCAGTAAACGTTTGGAGATGCTTGACTCAGTTTTTGGAACGTTAGCTATTAAGGGATACCTTGACAAGGCCAAAATGAAGCATGAAGGATGTGTGCTCGTGCGTGCGCGCGTGCGTGCATACGTGCGTATGTGCGTGCGTGCCTGTGTCTGTCTTTGTGTGTGATTGATTATGTGACTATTTTTGGTTTACAGGGAAGAAGTTACACTAACATTGCAAATGCCGCTTTGAATTTGATTGTAATAACTGAAATCTCTATCTACTTGATTAACATATGTAGTTTACATAGGGTGTAAAGACGCTAAAACCTCCCCTCTCGCAGGATGGTTAGTCATACAGGGTCTTGTGCCCAGTGTAGCCTGCACTGACAAACTTTGGATGCGTTATAAGGATGTCGTCAAAAACACGAGAGGAAATAAAGGGATTGGAACATCCTGGTACCTAATACCGGCACGAGAGAGGGTGTAATGACTAGAAACGTCCAAACAGTGGCTCGTAATTGAAACCTACGGATTTGTAACTTCAGATTTCACATGCCACGTGTGTTTTTATATTCTAACACCTGGCAAAGGCCAACCTATCCTCCTGAAATGATAGTACTTATGATAACTATTTGTTAAAAGTACTAATGAGATATGACAGACCACCAATAAACCACTTTTTGTACGATATTAATTTTAAAGTCAGGAATATAGGTAAACCGAACATAAATATTCCTAGACCTAGTATAACACACACATGTTCTACATGAGGCCTAAGGTAGCCTGTATTAGGCCTAAGATTTATAGGAGAGATTAGATTAGTCAGATCTTATATTTGTGATGCGGATAAAATATTTCTGGTTTGTCCAACTTCAATAATACAAACTTTCTGGTGGTCCGTCACTACATTTTGGTACTTGCCACAAAATAGTCATTATAAGTGCTTTCATTTTAGGGGCATGCGCTGCAAAAGCAATATGACTTAACTCAAGATAGGGAAGAGGAGCACTGGAGGGGCAAGGATTTTGAGGGTAGGAGAATGGGGGGGAGGAGGAGGGAGCATAGGAGGGGCGTTTCATTTCCAGCATTACCCTCCGGCAACCTACAAGAGAGAAATGTTAAATATATAAAATGCAATACTTGACGTTACTCACTCGAGGTGTGGTAGAAGGACCCAGGCGTTCCTTATTGCCCTCTTCCTCAGTGTCACGGGGTCATTCTTGCCACGATCTTTCACCGTTTCACACACACACACACACACACACACACACACACACACACACATACACACACACACACACACGAGCCAGAGCTCAACCCCCGCAAGCACAACTAGGTGAGTACATATACACAAACCATAAAACCCAGAATAAGCTGCAGGGATCCCAAGCTATTAACGATAATAATCAGACACTATATACCCAAAACAAAATTGCCAGACAGGTAGAAGACGGCAACAATCAATAAAACGCACTAACAGAGCTATACAGGTGAGCTCTGCGTTTTAAGTCATTCTCACTGAAAAGCATACCATATAAGATACTGGAGAGACTGATGAGATGGAAATGAAAGAACTACAGAATCTGGAAAGACCCACAGAACCCAGATACAATCAGAGAACCTGGAACTACAGAACATGGAAAGACCCACAGAACCCAGATACAATCAGAGAACTTGGAACTACAGAACATGGAAAAACCCACGAAACCCGGAAATAATCAGAGAACCTGGAACTACAGAACATGGAAAGAACTGAAGTTATGAAGCCAACATTTGCTTCAAGGAAGAAAATGACAGCATGGAATGTTATCATGAGTTCAGGAACAGGACGGCGATATTGTTTAAGGAAAGGCAGAGATAGGTGGAAGAGATACGAGAGCAATGAGAAGGGAAAAGGAAAGGGCTAAGGCTGAAGAGAGGGGGTGAGAAGGAAAGATAAAAAGGATCAAAAGACATAGGGTAGGACAGAATTTGGAGAAAAGGATAAGGTAGAAGAGGCTAGGAAAGTAGGGAGAGAGAAAAGATGGGATGTGTGAGAGAGAGAGGGCTGGAACGGGGGGGGGGGGGGTCAATAGAGGAAGAAATAGGGTGCGATAGGATTAGGTAAAATGAAGTAAGAGAAAGGAGAAGACAGAGAGGAAAATGAAAAGAGTAAGATATTAGACATTGGAGAGGTAACCAGAAACGTAGAAAGAAAAAGGGAGGGATGCAAGAAAGGTTACAAACGTACATGGATAATCGCGATGAGAGAGGAACTGATGATGAAAGGGAAATGAAGAGTGAGATGAGAGACCAAGAGAGTTGAGAGGAGAAGCGGTATAAGAGAAAGAATAGAGGGAATGGGAAAGACATTTACCCCGCTCCGCCTGGTGTGTGTGTAAATTGGTAAATTTCCTCCCATTTGACCTACAATAGATGCTGCGTCTTAAGAAATATTGGCCAGCATCTTCACCTCAGCCTTCCCGTGATATCATTAGCATACACAAAGAATCTAATATCAACTCCCGGAGAAGCAAAACAGGATCATCTTCCTAGCATCACATTGACCCCAGTGGGACCCCAGTGAGACCCCAGTGGGACCCCAGTGGGACCCCAGTGGGACCTCAGTGGGACCCCAATTGGACACCCAGTAATACCCTTTTCCCCTATGCAACATTTACGAAAACAACCAAGGAATTCTTGAAGTTACATGTGTGTATTTGCCAGTGTTTTTGTTTATTTGGGTGTTTGTTTCATCTCATTTTATTGTTTGGTTGTTCGGAATGCGTTTTCGTCCTTGTTGCTGTTATTCTTGTTATTGTTGCTTTTCTTGCAATTTTTAGAGTCATTGCGATTATTATTGATCCTCTCTCCTGTACACCTGTCCAGCATCCCTTTCTCTAGTGTAAACTTAAACAGCATCTTACTCCTACACAGACGTGCAGCATCCCTATCTAGTATACACCTATCTAGCATGCCTCTCTCCTATATACCAGTTCAGCATCCCTGTCTCCTGTACACTTGTCCAGCAACTCTCTCTCCCATATACCTGCTCAGCATCCCTCATAAACAACTGTCCAGTATCCCTCTCTCTCATATATACCTGCTCAGCATCCCTCATAAACACCTGTTCAGCATGCCTCTCTCTCATATACCTGCTCAGCATCCCTCATAAACACCTATTCAGCATGCCTCTCTCCTATCCATCTGTTTAGGATCATTCTCCTATTCGTCTACATCTCTATGATAATCTCCTCCAGCTTCCAGCATCATCTTGTAGAGATGAAAAATATTTCCCTACTGGTAAATAAGCAGTATCCCGTAGTCTCATCTCTTAATTACTCCTTCCTTCTGTCCACAAACTTTCTAATCTATCGCAAACGTTCTACTCAATCATAAACTTTCTACCTTCTCTTTGCCGCAGAAGCCGCTTAAGTGAAATCAAACTTGATATCAAATGTAAACAAAACTTGTGAAATTGAATCTGAAAATGTTTGACTTTCTATAAAACCAGATCGTGTTATGAGATATACGCAGCCGGGTTATGTTTGAAAACCTGGTTTATCTATAAGTGTGTGATAACACCAAACTAACAATGGTTTACGGAGATGTGTGTACTGGGTGATCATAGTCAATACGTCGTAGCTCCAGGACACAAAACAGCAAATTTGAATCAACGATTCGTATCTCTGTTTACTTTGTGGAATGACTCATTTTCCTGTCTAACACTATTTATTGTTAGACACCCAATCCACAAGTCTGGACACAAACCCCCAAATCATTATTAGGACTTGATAGTAATCCAAGATGGACCGAAATGTCATTTTTTTTATTTTCAGATGTGTGGGTTGGGTGTCAGATGTGAGTTGAGTGTAAGATGTGTGGGTTAGGGTCTAAATTCCAGCCAGGTTATTGTGACTTACTCTTTGCATTTATTAGCATCGTTATTTCTGTGTAAAGACTACAATATTAAGTATACTGTCTTGTTTTCTGAATGACTTTGCAAGTTTTGTTTTGTTTTTATATCCAGAAACATTTCGTAACATATTTATACTTTAGTTCATTCCCCCCTCCCACCCCGCTCCTTTCCCCCACTGTTCCCCTTACCTTTCCCCTTCCCTCCCTCCCTCCCTCCCTCCCCTTCTGACAACAACCTCGCCATCTATTGGGTGAACACGAAAGCCAAACACCTCGAATCCTTGTTCCTTTTGAAGCCATATTTATTGAATTTGATCCCTTATCACCGAAAGCCTTGTTCAAGAAGAAAAAGACCAGAAAAAAGAGGGGAAACAAAAATGCTCCCCCTCCCCCCTAAAATAAATATGGCCATGTTGACTTCTCCTCGTAGCGAGAAAACAAGGGTGCGTTGTTTATGGAGGCCAAGTTATTTTCCACGGGCAAGCCTCTCCTTCTTTCTCCAGGCCAGCCATTATCATATTTCCAACCAGGGCTCTCCCCTCCCTCCTTCCCTCACCCTCTCCCGCCCCCTCTCCCTCTCTCTCACCCTTGCCCACCCTGGTTGTAATAGCGCACATTACTAAGACAAATGTCCCTCTGCCTGCAAGACCTTCATATTTCAGTCAGGGAGAACAAAAGCCGAACATATTTTAACCAGTCTTGATAAAGGATCTCAGGCCCCTTTTACACTAAATTAGATGTTTTCTCGAACCCCTTCCACCCCCAACCCCCACAACCACACCCCCTTTAAACCGAACCCCCTTTCCCCACCCCCTTTACCCTACCCTCGGCCCCCTACTCCTTACTCCTTGGCAGGTTTATAGATGGCGGAGCCGTGACGTCATGATATTAATTTCACCGAGGGTTCTGATTGGTGGAGACAGTGGGGATATTGAGCGGGATGGACTTGTAGTGACCAATAAAACACCAGGGATTTCTCATGCTTCACGCTCCGTCTACCGTCAGAAAACTTACGATAAAACAGGGGAGAATTTTTTGGCGGGTCCGCCAGCGAGGGCGGCGGAGCCTGGGCGAGATAAATTACTGACTTATTAAAGTTATTGCCTTCATGATGGCTGAAAATTAAACTCTCACAAGTTATACTCTAACCTCTCTTTCTCTCCCTCACACCCCTTCTTTATCACACCCATTCTCCTCCCACCCTTTCTTCCTTCCTTTCTTGTAAACACTTTCGCTTCTTGACTCTTCGAGGATTATTCTTTGACATGTTTGTTAGGCTTATAGAGGTTCCGTAGGTCCACTATTGACCATTCCCTGATTACAACCCACAATAGTTGGCTAACTCACGAATACCTGTTTTACTGCTTGGTGAATAGACATAAGATGTAAGGTCAATTAGGCCAACTAATGACCTTCCCAAAACTGCAACCCACAACAGTTCCCTAACTCCCAGATACCTATTTTATAAAGTGAATATAAGACTATCAGGTGAAAGGATACGACTAACTGCCTCATCCTGCCAGGGAGTCGAACTCGGGTCCAAGCGATTCTGAACAATCTGCGCTAACTACTCTATAGATCAGAAAAAGCAGAATACAAATTAAAGAACTATAGAGTTGTCATTATGGGAATGTGAAATATTATAATAAATTATTTAAGTAAATAAAGTAATTATTACAAAATATTATAATAAATTATTAAAGTAAAAACAAAGGTAAGTAAATATAATAACTATATCAATAATGAATAAATATTTTTGTTCAAATATCCTTGTACAATATGCTGTAATTGGGAAAATCAATCTCTCTCCCTCCCTCCCTCGCTTCCCCACTCTTTTCCTCACAGGTGAACCTTTGTACGGAAGGTCATTCGAATGTAATCTTAATTTAATGCAAAAATATTGGTGACATTCCTACAGCTACCGACACCGAGCGCTTGCTACATATTAAGGAAGCATTCGAGAGAAGTTCTATACTAACGTTCACTTACAAGAGAGTGAAAATAGGCTGTGTTTCCTGAAAGTAACAGTCTCAGACGGAAATGGTGACTGCACAGATGTCTACATTAAGGGAACCAACATAGGATTGTGCTTCACTGCTAGTGGTGTCCTAACAATTGTAAGCGAAGGGTTGTTGATGGCTGGGCCAACAGAGCACTCACCCAAAACTCCAGTTGGAAGAGGTACTCGGTAAAATGAGTAAGGTCCTAGTTAATAATGGGTACTTTAACGAATATGCTGGAGATATCATTAAAAGCTTCACGCTACTTCTGATGAAATGAGCAACAATAGTGTCTGTCACTATTGAAATATTCTACAGGAACTTTCTTAACACACCTCACAAAATGGAGGACAAAGTGTTGCAAGGCATAATTGAAAGAAACTTAGCCTCTACCAACACCAACCAGAAGAGAGAGTTGACAATCTACTACAAGAGCAAGAACACCACCTACATGATCTTTAAGCACTCTCCCTACACCAAGCAAAACGTCTTGAAAGAGATGAATGTCGTCTATGCCTTCACATGCCCACTTGGGGACTGTCAGCCGCCGCCCCCACCTCCAACGACCTCAGTACCCCGGCAAGACAACATCTCTTTCAAAGCGCCTCACAATGCACAACAGCAAAACTCCATCAAAGAACATATAATCTCTACACACATCGTTATCGGAGATATCCTGACGAATAACACTGAAATACTCGATAGATACAACGATAATAGAAAATTAGACAGCAACAAAGCACTACACATTATACTCAACTACTCAGCTAACACATATACATTCTACCATCTTCAAGACCAAGACAGAACACCCAGCACAATGCCCCAGATATAAGAACATGGGAAGTATGAAAATTGCATAGGCCTATTGGCCCCATTTGATACCTTACTTCACCTCGCTCTCGATTATATATTCGGTTGCTCCAGCTAAAATGTATCCACTTCCACTCTGCCTTTGAATATATTGGCATAACAACGAAAGCCAATTTTTTTTTAGCGTCAGATTATAATATAACTGTAAAATGAAATTTGGAGAGTTAATTTTTCAACTTCCTTTTCAAGTAAAGAAAAACATGAGAAATATACATTAGATTGGTGCTAGAATCATTGATCTCACCAATCGTCATATTCAATAACGTATGACTACAAGACTGCTACCAAAATATACTAATTTATTGGTCAAGAGTTTACTTTTAAGCTTGCGAGGAGGAGCAGGACATTTCCTGTACTAAAAGGGAATTTGCACTAAAGCGGAATTCTATACTTGTTTACTATTATGTATTGCTGTGGGTGTTGTGTCAATATGTTTTGGTCACCAGCTGTTGCCAAAATGCCTTCCATAATTGTGTGTATTTCGGGTGATAAGAACGTCGGAATTGTTGTGTTCGTGTAAATTAGACAGCTGTCTGGTCGTCACGTGTCCCACCTTTTGTGTTGTAGTTTGTTCTTGAGAGAAGCTTAATGCTGGTTATTTTGCGTATTTTGTAAAATACACAGAGCAGCCAAATCTGCATTACTTACAATATCTTTCCTTCTCACAAGTGGCTCGGCTTTGTCTTGAATTTTCTCAGATAGCTTTAAATAAGATTTAAGACATGTACCCCAAGTTAGTGGCGAGTACATTATAGATCTGATTTGAGAGTTGTAGAGTTTTTATACATCCCTTGGCTTCAAGGTAATGCGCTATCCTCCGGAGGCAACCTAGCTTCCTAACGCATTTGGCTGCAACATTTTTGTTGTATTTGTGACATGTCTGTGACAGTTTCATCAATTTCCTCTCCTAATGAGGTAATTGCTTTAATGCAAAAATGATTATTTGTACTATTTTTCCAATTATTTTGTGTATTATTACTACAACATTTAGAATAGGATAAAAAAAACACTTTATGCATTTGTGAAATTTATGTAAGGAATTTATACCAAGACTTTCGCACTCTCCTGAGTGCTTTGTCAAGGTCTGAGTGTGTGATTTGGACGAGACTTAATCTCAACGTCTAATGAGGGTGCTACCCTGGGTCCAGTCCTCTTATTCTTCTTGACCACCTGACCACGTCATTTACAATTATAATACTGGGAATAGTAACAAAGACAGGCATGAAGGCAGGCAGACAGGAAGGCAAACAGACAGGAAGAAAGGCAGATAGGCAGACAGACTGCAGCAAGAAGCCGTGCCAGGCCGCCAATATTAGAGAGCGCGTCATCAATGCATCAATGAGAGCTATATACGACCCAAGATGGCGGAAGGGTTGGCGTCGATCACTCAGTCTTATTGGACACAAGACCATAATGGCTGCTATATTTTTGTACCCGGCCATGGTGAGGATTTTTATTTGGTACGAGGGAGTGTGGGGGGGTGGAGGGGGGTATTGTGTGTGCATGGGAGGAGGAGGAGGTAGTGTGTGTGGTGGGGTGCATTGGGTGTGCATGGAGATTGGGGGGGGGGTAGGAATTGTGTATGTTTAGGTGGGGGGAGGGAATATTGGGTGTGTGGATGTGGGAATGAGGGGGGGGGAAGGTTTGAGTAGCGTCTGTATAATAAATACAATGAGTTGAATCCTCACATTATTTTACATTAATAACTGCTTTGATTTGTGCATTATCACCATAGGTCTAACAATGACTATCGTTATAACTACTCTAGTGATCATGAAGCCTCTCACAGCTGTGGTGGGCGACGTGCATGCATCTCCTTATATCAATGATTAGTGCACTTGAGGACGAGTGTGTATGTTACCATATACTCACAGGCCGTTGCCCTATTTGTCTCTCAAATACCATATATACCTGTCACTCCATATACCTGTCACTTCATATACCTGTCACTCCATATACCTGTCACTTCATATATCTGTCACTTCATATACATGTCACCCCCATATACCTGTCACTCCATATACCTGTCACTTCATATATCTGTCACTTCATATACATGTCACCCCCATATACCTGTCACTTCATATACCTGTCACTCCATATACCATTCACTTCATATACCTGTACTTCATATGTCTATCCTTTTTTCTATACCTATTTATCTCATGTTTTTTCTTTTTCTCCCTCCCTTCTTCCTATTCTTTGAATTCTACTTTTTACTCCCTTCTGCTACTACTTGTTTTCTATCTTTTAGATTTAGTGTCATCCTCATCTTTTATCATCATTATCTATATTACTTGCTGTCTTTCTATCTCCATTCGAAATTTGCCTTTGAATATTCTTATTTTGTCCTTATCTCCTCTTCGAGCTTTTGTTGTTCTATTTTCCCTCTACTGTCTTTCCCTGTTATTCCCTTTCTTCTATTAATTCATTCCAAAATATTTTTCATATTACTCCCTCTTCATCCTACTCTCCCTCTCTTCTCCCTCGTCTCCTCATCTCCTTTCCTCTTCTGCTTTTTCTGTCACTCGCAATTTTGTGAATGTTGATCCTTTCCTTCTCTTTTCCTGCCTACGTCTTTCTCTTACATTCCCATCTTCTCCTCTTCTCCTCCTCCTCCTGTCTTCCTCTCTCCTCTCCTCCAGTTCACTTACTTTCTGGGAGTCTCTTTTCCTTCTTTTTTATACCTTCTCTTATTCTCAGTTATTCATCTCCTCTCCTTCTTTGCCTCTTTAATACCTTCTCTCACCTTACCTCATCTTTCTTCCTCCTTTTTTTTATTCCTCCTCTCACCGCCTCTCTCCTCTCACCGCCCCTCTCCTCTCCCTCCCCACAGAGAGGAGGGAGCATGAGCGCCGCCGTCGTCGGAGGAGCTGCGAGTTATAAATGGGATTCATCTGATTTCTTGCTATGCTCCTAAACCCATTTTATTACTTGAGGGAGCGGCCTGGCGTATCGGCCTCCATAAGTCTCCTTCATTGCTATTGTTTCCTGCAATAAAGCGACCGAGCATCAGCGATAGACCGAGGGGCCGGGTCATACTCTGCCCTCGGGGGGGCAGGGGTGATGGTGAGGGAGGCGAAGATGGTGAAGGAGGGGGGGGGAGGAGGTGAAGATGGTGAAGAAAGGGAAGGAGGGAAGGAGATTGTGATGTTCACCATCTCCTTCCCTCCTTCACATGGGAAGGAGGAAGAATGGGAAGGAGGAGGGAAGAAGATGGTGAAGGAGGGGATGGAGACGAAGGAGTTGAAGGACGAAGAACACATGGACAGACAAAAACAGAGGAAATGAAAATAAGAGAATAACGCAAATGAGAAATAATAAACCTGGAAAGAATAAACACAGAAACATAAGAGAAGACACAAAGGGAAGGAATAGGAAGAGCCGTTAAAAGTAGGAATAGACGAAAAAATGAGAACAAGTGACGAATAGAAACTATTTGAAAAATCATACTGGAAAGGATAGACTAAGATAATGTCCGGATGAGAACAGGATTAAGACGAGTAGGATGAACAGAAGAAAGATTTGGAGAAGAGGAAGATACAATGTAGAAGTGAAAGGCGAAGACAAGGATGAGAAAGAGACGCTAAAGTAAACAGAGAACGAAATGCTGTAGAAGGGAGAGGAGAAGACACGTGATAAAGAGTGAAAAGAGAGAGAGAGGAGAATGTGGATAAAGAAGATCCTAAAGAGTGAAGAGAATTAACATAAAACAAGACAATAAACCAGGAAAATACTAAAACGATAAGCAAAATAATAAAAAAACACGAAACTTCGTCACTTGACATCACAATCAAACGTTTATTGAAGCATGAGAATCTTCCTCTAATGCTCCAGATTGATCTTAAATGCTCTATTAATGCTCCAGACTGACCTTAAATGCTCCACTAATGCTCGACTGATCTTAAATGCCCCACTAATGCTCCAGACTGACCATAAATGCTCCACCAATGCTCCAGACTGACCTTACCAGCTAATGTGTACCTAAGACATATAATGCTCCACTTATGCCCTTCGTTTCAAGATAGGTTGAGAGAGCATGCTGGGGAAAGGGGGGCTCAGGGGATACTAGGCTATACCGATGCTTCCCTGTAGGTTGATAGTACGCTCTTAACACGCTGGGCCTTGCTATATCACCTGGGAGATCTCACTCAAAATCACTTAGAAAAGCTTGACATCACGTATTGATTGACATCACGAAACGTCACGCTTGCTGATGTTACTTCTAGTGTGCCAGATCTTGTAAATTGCTGTTTATTTGTTGCTGCTCACACTAAGCTAATTTAATCTACACTAATCAGTATAATATTTCACAAGCAAATTGACCTAACCCCATTTATCTTAAGCTAATCTACCCTAAAGTAACCCCCTACTTACGTTAAGCTAACCTAGCCTAACCCGGTCTTAAAACAAAATAAATGATGCAAAGGGTGATAAAGATAGGATAAAAACACAAAAATATAAACAGAGGTGGTGATGGAAGAGGGAGGGAGGGAGAGAAGGACGTAGATAGGAAGAGAAAGAGGAGATTACAGAGTGGGGAAAGAAAACAATTGAAAGTGCACGTGGGTTGGGTAAGAATAGGTCGGGTGGATAAGAATAAGTCGGATGGATAAGAATAGGTCGGGTGGATAAGAATAGGTCGGATGGATAAGAATAGGTCGGGTTAATAAGAATGGATAAAAATGGGTCGGATGGATAAGAATAGGTTGGGTGGATAAGAACAGGTGGGGTGGATAAGAATAGGTTGGGTGGATAAAAATAGGTGGGGTGGATAAGAATAGGTGGGATGGATAAGAATAGGTCGGAGGATAGGAACTGGTGGGGTGAAGAAGAACAGATGGTCCTTAATACAGACAGAAATATACAGTCTACATTTCCTCTCATGTTTTCAAAATAGTGGGTTATTACTTTCGAGAACTGACGAATTGAAGAACAGAATGTGTGTCAATCATTATATATGAAACAGTCATCTATTTTTGCCCACTCTCCTTTTCTATCTCTATTCCTCATGAATGCCATTCCTTTTCTCCCTCTCTCACATTGTCTCCTGTTAGCTCTAATACCCTCTTGCCTCCCCATCTGTATTTTATCCATCTACCTTCTCTGTCCTCCTCTTCCTCTTCCAGTTTGTCCATCCACCTTTTATCTCCTCCCTTCATTCCTTGCCTTTTCCTTCCCTTCCCTCTCACCCTCTCCATCACACAATTCTGATTGCCAAACAATGGCTCTGAATGGCACATCAAAATCTCTGATTATTCCCTGTTACTTGGGTCTCAGGGGAGCCACGGAGAGGGTCCGGCCCTAACTCACTCCCTGACTTGATTCATCTCAGCCTCTGGACACATGGTAGCTAGTAATACAGGGTCTGATCAAGGAACATGGTAGCTAGTGATACAGGGTCTGATCACGGAGCATTGTAGCTGGTGATACAGTGTCTGGTCAGGGAATACGCAAGCTATAGGATCTGATCATGTTGCTACTAGACTGTAAACACAAGTATTGTGTCAACGTATCGCATGGTACATACGAGGACAACCATGAATGTTACAACAAAGAGAGAGATGCAACTACTGTACACGTGATTGTCGTATAGAAGGGAGATACAACCATAAGGCATGCGTTTGCTCTGAAATTCCATACCAACTCAAGACACATGATACATAGAGAACACAACCATGAGACACCCTCCTCCTACCTCCGTGTATCATTCTGGACACATGGAGGACACTCCCATGACACAGGGGTAGCCGTGCTCGCCTCCATAGAGTATCTGATTATGTTGATTACACATAGAATGCAAATACATGACACAGTAATGAATACGCGTAAGAGGGGTGGAGTCAATTACCATACTAATGTTCCCAGGCAAGCCTACCCACCTGGGACCGGCCAGCTGTCACCATCCTCCACCTACACCCCACCTACCACCTCACCCACCTACCAATTCACTTATCTACCACCCCACCCACTTACCATTCCATTTCCCTACCATCATGCTACCATCAAGAGCAATCAGGATCTTCTATCTCTACCCACTCTCCCCAATTCATCTTTATCTACCGATCTACTTCTCTACCTACCATCTAACACATTTACCTACAATCTACATGCCTGTATTAGGGCTACCTCTCCCACCTACCGAGTTAACTTACCACTGTACTCATTTGCTAGTTTAAAAGTTATTTTTCTACCTTCAACATATTTTAACATTTGGGAGGGTTATCCATTACAGCCCAACTAGCTGTCAAGTAAGATAAGTTTGTGGTTCAGTAGAAACACTACCTCTAAGTACAGAAAAACTAGCACGTGGTACAGGACTTTCAATAGGGCCAGTTGTACAGAACTAACTGTAGCTCCTAGTACAGAACACTAGCAAGCCTCCACTACCAGATACAAGGTAAAGTATTAACACCATTTTTCACCTCTGTTTTATGACTCAATATCGTACTAGTAAATTAAACCCACGCCCATAACTTTCCTCCCGTCATACTCCTCTTGTCATGAAAAATGCTGCCGAAATATTGTTGAAAATATATGGATCCGGATTGCTTCGTTTTGCTATATCTAGTGACTGCAATATTTTTGAAGCATTCCATCAGGTAATATTTTTGACAATATATGGCATGAGGTAACTTCATTTTCCTATGTCAAAAAATAGTATACTTTGTTTTTTTGGGGGGAGGGGAGAATTTCTAGTGCACAATATATACTTTTTAATATGTGAATACAAATATCGTGCAATTTATTTGCTGAAGTTTGAATAAAGTTTAGTTCATTTGGTCGTATCAAGTGGCTGAAATCATTTTGTTATTATGTTAATAAAGATTTGTTTAATTTGTTGAAATAGTTGAACCACGTATCAATATGCTAATTTGGATAAAATAGTTCTGGTACACTTAGTGACAAAGAAAAATATACGTTATTAAATGGATGATGGTAGAGCACTTATAGGAAAACACCGCTTAGCCAGAATGACTACACAGCACGTGAGCAGTGATACAAGACGAGGAGCAAGCATGTGAGCACAAAGAGAAGGTCTGTGCCCAAACATTTTGACCATCGGGAATCGAACCCGATCATCCAAGAATCAACGTCGTCCTCTACCGACTAGTCCAATTTTATTCTGCTATATCAAATATTGACTGCGGAATACACAATTTAAACATAGAGCCAGCTAGCGTCATTGTGGCATATTCAACCCCTACCTGCCAATATCTGCCATACTGCAAGCATATATGGTTCACCAATGTCCAGGTATTGATGGAATGTCATCTTTTTTCGCGTGTGTGTTTATTTGTGGTATCTGGTATTGAAACATGCTCAATAACTGCAGATGAATGCGTTCCTGTTTTTTGTGGACGAGTACTGCATTCATAGATATTAATGCTGGTGTTTATTTTGGATGCAACATGCAAACCTTCATTCTGTCTGTTTGTTAATTGTGGTTACTATTAGATTATAGTTAATAATTAAAATGTCACAATAATTACTTATGATAATTTACTGCTTATTGTCCTCCTTAATTTTATTTCATCTATATCTGTATGTATTCAAGAACTTGAGTTATATCAAGTCTTAATGCAAAAACCATCTCGCTAGTTTGTTAAACATAGAGATGTCACAAAAATTATTAATTGTGGTATATACCCAAGTCGTACTTCATCCTGCGTCTTCTCTAGCTGAAATCAACGACTTACTGCATCCTGAGGTAAGAATCCATTCTCCCAGGAAGGTAATGTGGGTAGGGACGGTGTGTAATTTTACCCTCTCACTAATAAAAAATAATTTAATCATGGCTCTTGGGGAAAGGGAGGAGGGAAAGGGGGGATGGAAGAAGAGAGGGAAAAGGGAGGGATTGGGTGGAGTAAGAGAGTGGGATGAGGGGCTAAGGGAGGGGGATTTCATGAGGGGTTTGGAAGGGTGGGAAAGGGATGGGTAAGGGAGGGGCTAGGATGGGGTAAGGAGGGTGTTAGGGAATAGGTAAGGAAAAGGGAGGCGTCCAGAGTGCGGGTCAATTGGGGTTGAGAGAGGAAAGGGTTAGGGTGTGGGTAAGAGGGAGGGAATGGAGGAGGAGAAGGAGAGTTTAAGGGTGGGGAAGGGTCTCAAGAGGTGAGGAAGGACCTCTGAACAATAACATGTTTTTTCATGTTTTTTCTGTTTTGAAGAGTTGCTTGAGACGCCAGGGGAGGTAAGCTGCTTCCTTTTCCACCACTTTCTTTCCCTTTCTCTTATATCCCTTCCTATATTCCACTGTTCCCCCTCTCTCCCTCCCATCCCCGTGTCCCCTATCTCCCTCCTCTCCTCCCTGTTCCTTCACACTCTTCGACTCCTCCTCCTCCTCCTCCTCCTCTTCCATTCTCTCCTTCCTCCATCCCGATATTGCAACAACACCGACACGTATAAAATAATAGTGATAATGATAATCAAAATTTTATTACAATTATCATTATTAACAAGAGAACTGTTAAACAGGAAAAAATTATTAATAAAATTTGCTTTTCTTAACATATACTATTATTTACATCATAAATATTATTAATATAATTGCGAATGGGACTTATGTTTAGTGTTTTGAATTAATATTTATATTACTGCTAAAGTTATAATTACTGTAAATGGATAAATAGGATATAGGAGGCAGAGGTAGTGAAATAAATATGGTGAGAGAAGGGAAGATCGCAATAAGAGCATCAGGGCCACTACCGCCAGACTTAGTGTCGAACATAGCAAAATAGCAGTAATGAAAACTGAACAAGGACTGGAGGGTCGCTTGTGGCGTTAAGATCCCTGTCACACACTGAGGAATAGTCTGCCTCTACTGGTGGTAGAGGCAGTATTAGTAGTGGTGGTAGAGGCAGTAGTAATAGTGGTGGTAGAGGCAGTAGTAATAGTGGTGATAGAGGCAGTAGTAATAGTGGTGGTAGAGGCAGTAATAGTGGTAGAGGCAGTAGTAACAGTGGTGGTAGAGGCAATGGTAGTAGTAGTGGTGGTATCAAAAGGATCCAAGCCGGGGAGACTATGTAGCACAGTAATGGTGATAGAGGAAATAGTGGAGGTCGAAGAAGTAGTGGTGGGGTAGAGGAAGTAGTGGTAGGGACACTCCACCATGTAGAGGAAGACTCCTACACTCCACTATGTAGAGGAAGACTCCTACACTCCACCATGTGGAGGAAGACTCCTACATCACCCCCACCACCGCCTCAGACTCTCCTAAGGAGGCAGACTCCATGCCGTCACCGGCTGGGAAGCCTTTAAAATCATTTATCTCAGTGATGCATTTCAATTTCATTTCAGGAGCTCTCGCCCTGAATGCTCAGACAATATATTAAATCTTCCTCTTCCTTTCTAATCCTCAAACAAGAAGCCTTCATTTACATTTTCCAATTATGTTATTTCATCACCCCCAACTCTTGCTCAGAGAGAGGCGTAACCCGCCCACCTCTCGCCAGACCTCCGCCCTTACGCCCACCAGCCATTAATGATGAAGAGGGGATTAATTTGCAACCCTCTATGATATGAGGACTGAATAAATTAAAAATCTCATTTCATTTTCAGGTCGGAAGGGTGAGGGGAGACGACTCTCGACCCTAATTCCCCTCAGTTTAGGTCATGATACCGCCTGCGAGGCCCCAGAGCCGCGTCTGAATATAAAAAACCCACATTTACACAACCCAGGGCACAAATTCCACGAGCCGATTCATTCATATGCATTAAAGAAAGGGGTCGTTCCTTCAGGCCGGCGGAAGAGGCTGATGGGTCACAGGACGAGGGGAACTGAGGGGAAGTGAGGGAAGGAAGGTGAACCTACTTGGTTCTTTACCTGATGGCGAGAGAGTAAGGGGAAAGACAGAGAGAGACTTTACGTGTGGTGAGGTAACATATACTTACACTGAGGGGAGGTGTGTATAGTCCATCACGGGTCAGACAATGAGGGGATAATAAACAGAAAGACAGATAAACAAAGAGACAGAAGGACCAAGAAAGAGAGGCGAACAGACAGGCGTAGACGGTAAGTCACCTGTGGTAGGTTAACACACACACACCAAAGAGGGAAATGAGGGGAGAACGAAAGTGACTTCTTCACATGTGGCCGCCCATTCAGAGGGGAGAAAGAGAGAGGGCTGACTGAGGGCTACCTTCCTTGCTTGCCTTCGTCTCCCCTCGTCTTCCCCTCATTCACCTCCTGTAGGATAAGCAGGTGAAGGGGTAAGTGCTCACATCTTTGAAGTTAACTGTATATGGAAGTTGTTCATTATAAGGGGACCGGAGCTTATTCGGAACTGTGTCCAAAGCTTTTTGGTAGTCTAGAAATATGCAGCCTGTCCCATCTTTATCTCTCCTGACTTATTTTCGTAATTTTTCTCTAGATGTTCTACTACTCTAATCCTTAAAATTCTTTCAAAACATTACATTGAATGGCTGTCAGTGACTCTGGCGTGACACGCTCCCGTCAAGTCCCCTTTCTTGTATATTGGTACTACCTTTACCGCCTTCCAGATGTTGGGCAACTCTCCTCTCGCTGATTATTCTTAAAGTTCCATGCC
Source organism: Procambarus clarkii (assembly GCF_040958095.1). Taxonomy (NCBI): domain Eukaryota; kingdom Metazoa; phylum Arthropoda; class Malacostraca; order Decapoda; family Cambaridae; genus Procambarus; species Procambarus clarkii. Next base: position 20,965,057 of record NC_091237.1, on the reverse strand, counting down.
AGAGGTACACCGTGGACCTGCGTAGGTTCCTTAACCATCAATGATAATACGTTATCTAATCCTATTTGTTCCGTTTTATCAACTCCGTTCCGTCTGAATACTTCCTCCAAATGTACCTCAACATTGTTCACTTCTTTCAGTACTGATGTGAGCTGTTCTGGCTCAGACGGTGAAAACCCTCATGAAAGTTTGCATTTAGTTCCTCATAGATTGTCTGGTCGTGTTTTATACGTTCTCCTTCCCTCTTGTCACTTTCGTAGCTTCGTCATTCACTGTCATTTTGCTTCGAAAATGGCGCAGTAACTTCGGTTGTTTCTCGGCTTTGGATCCCATATAATTTCCATAGTTTCGCTTGTTTGTCTTGTAATGTTTGTGAATTCGTAGATGCCCCTTGTTGCAAACCGGACCAACCGGGTTGCAGTGGATATGTGGGCCTGCGGGCCGCTCCAAGCAACAGCCTGTTGGACCAAGTTATCACAAGTCGAGGCTATCTCCAGGCCGGGCTCGGCAAGTAGAAGAACTCCCAGAACCCCATCAAGATATGATCAAGTTAAGGTATGCACCTCTTTCGCTTCTCATTAGTCCTCAGTCTAATGTATTTTTTACTCTTCCTCTTTCTTTTTAAATTTATCTTCTTGACATTGTTCAATCCTTTGTTGTTCCCTCACCTCTTCATCTCTTAGTGAGGGTCTCTCTCTCTCTCTCTTCTCAGCCTCTGTGCGTCAGTATTCATATTCTTAGAGCTTTTGTGCATGTAGCCCTCAGTGATCATATTCTTAGAATTCTTCATGAATGCAGTCCTCAGTGTTCTTTTAACAGCGAATGTAGTCAAATTTATGAAATGGGGGCTGGTATTCAATATCCAAAACATTAATTGAAAATACCATGACCCAGGCCAAAATAACATTACATAATTCTTGAACGGGGAAGTGACATTCATACAGGAATATGCAGAACCTTCCATAGCAAAGGTGTCCCATAATCAGCAATTTGATAATATGGCGACGGGATTTTTATGCTCGTGGAAGTCTTCCATACCTAGGGAGTGCGTGCGGTCACCCATCCAGCCTTAACCTAATTAACTGAGGCGTCCATCACCCGCTGCCTCTCGCCACTGACAAAGATATTGGATGGATATACACCTATAACTATTTTCATACTTAAAAATATAACTTTTATTCCTATAATTTCGTCAAACATCGGAATATAATGCAATAGTTTTTATTCATTTGAGTTTTTTCCCCCTAGATGATTTTTAATCCATCCTCACTCAAATCCCAGCTTCTTTATCTCACAACACTCCTCACAGCACCTCATATCTTCCACTCCTAGCTTCACATCTTTCACAGCCTCTCAACCTACACTAATTCACTCCATACCTTCTACTCTCCCTGCTCCCCCCCCCCCCCTTCTTACCCCTTTCCCATTACCTTATCGTCTCTGTTTACTGATCAAACGCTCCCCCATATTAACTTAAGGGGGAGGATATAGGGATTGATAAGGTGAATACTGCTCCATTCACCCATTCAACAGCCTCTCAACACAATAGGCGAATTAATTTCCATTTCTCGTAACCACCTATGTCACTGGTTAATGGTCATGGATGTTGAGGATGAAGGGAGGTGGGTGTGAGGGAAGGTGGTGGGTGTGAGGGAAGGTGGTGGGTGTGGGAGGGTCGTTTGTGAGAGTGGGAGGTCGTTAAGAAGAAGGGTGTTATTCTTAGCAAATATCCTTATCATCAGGGAAAGGTCGTCAGGTTGTGGGAGGGAAAGTCGTCAGGGTGTGGGGGAGAAGTCGCCAGGGTGAGGGAGGGTAAGTCGCCAGGGTGTGGGGGAAATCTATTAAGCAAGACGGAGGTCGTTAAGTCCCTACGAGAACAAGTGATTAAATCCGAACACTGTTAGGTTCAAGGAGATATGGGGAAGTCGAGGAGAGGGAGAATGGGAAGGTGGGTGAGAATGGGGAGGGGGTATAGAACAGAGGTTGGGGAGAATATGGACGTGAGGAAGAATGGGGAGGTGGGGGAGAATAGTTAGAGGGAGATTGAGGAATATTTAGCGCTGGATGATGTTGGATACAGAGTTAAGGGTGATAAAACAGGGAAGAGTACAGTGGAAAAATACGGGTGGGAGGAGTAGAGAAAATAGTCATAAAATCGAACAAAGAAACAAGAACGAGGGGATGGGTGGTTAAGGCGAGGGGAAGGTAGTTACGGTCATGGGGAGGTCGTTCCAGAGAGGAGAGGCTGTTACCCCAAAATGCTGGTGTCGTTGAGACGTGGGGAAGAGGGGAGGGGGAGGATATCGGAGAGAATGAGCGGTCGTTAGTGTGAAGGAGAGCTGTTAGACCAGGGGAGGGGTCGTTAGTGTGATAGATAGCTGTTAGAGTCAGGAGTCGCAAGAGTGACGAAGAGGTAAGTTAGGGTGAGGGTGTGTTGTTAGGGTGAGGGATAGTAGGGTAAGAACGGGTTGACAGGGTGTAGGAGAGTTAGGTGAGGAAGCGTAGTTTGGTTTGAGGAAGAATCATTAAGTTGAAGGAAGGATGTCTGACGAAAGTTTCATGGCGAGTCCAACGTGAGGAGGGTTGCCTGAGCGAGGAACAGATCTGAAGTACAAGCGCATGTTCGATCCCATTGTATTGTCACGGTATTTGAATATAGATACATCACATTCAACGAGTTCATTATCTGAGCCCGTTAGTGTTTCTCTAACAATTGTGCATATAATTATTCGTGATTGTGTAATCGTGTATTCATATCGACGTGGCTAAATTCAAGAGATTTATTCGGAATAAATTCTACAAAATTATCCAGATTAAATTCTACAAAATTATCCAGATTAAATTCTATAAAATTATCCAGATTAAATTTTACAAATTTATCCAGATTAAATTCTACATAATTATCCGGATTAAATTCTGCAAAGTTTTTCAGATTAAATTCTAGGAATTCTTTCAAAGTTTACAAGTAACGATTGTGGACAATGACATTCCCACATTAATCGAGTACAGATTTACTTGTAGTTTAAATGTGAACGAAAACACTCGTTGAACAATTACATTCAGATGTATTAAAAGGGTTTAAGAATTCATCTGGGTGATGGGAGGCGCCGGGCCTGCTCTCTTCATCTGAGGAACACAGGTGGAAAAGTCGATGAAATGTGCAATCCTTGAAGATTTTGGGACACCATAAATTGGCTCGAGCGTGTGTGTGTGTGTGTGTTTGTGAGAGAGAGAGAGAGAGAGAGAGAGAGAGAGAGAGAGAGAGAGAGAGAGAGAGAGAGAGAGAGAGAGAGAGAGAGAGAGAGAGAGAGAGAGAGAGAGAGAGACAGAGAGAGAGAGAGACAGAGAGAGAGAGAGAGAGAGAGAGAGAGAGACAGAGACAGAGACAGAGACAGAGACAGAGAGACAGAGACAGAGAGACAGAGAGACAGAGACAGAGAGAGAGAGACAGAGAGAGAGAGACAGACAGAGAGAGAGAGAGACAGAGAGAGAGACAGAGAGAGAGAGACAGAGAGAGAGAGACAGAGAGAGAGAGACAGAGAGACAGAGAGAGAGAGAGAGACAGAGAGAGAGAGAGAGACAGAGAGAGAGAGAGACAGAGAGAGAGAGAGAGAGAGAGAGAGAGAGAGAGAGAGAGAGAGAGAGAGAGAGAGAGAGAGAGAGAGAGAGAGAGAGAGACAGAGAGAGAGAGACAGAGAGAGAGAGACAGAGAGAGAGAGACAGAGAGAGAGACAGAGAGAGAGACAGAGAGAGAGAGAGAGAGACAGAGAGAGAGAGAATCTTTCTCAAGTGTACTTTAATTCATTTCGTTGTGCTTGCACCCACCCTTCCCTCCCTCCCTCTTCTTTCCGGCAACCATCAAATTATCCCCCCCGTCCTTTTTTGAAGCTGCCTTTTTTTTTCCTTTTGTTTGTATCCTGGCATGAAGCATCCCCTCGTATCCCTGTGTTATACGCTGCTTAACACGGCTACCTATCTGTAGTCTCAACTAATTTCTCCCCCCTACCCCATACGTGCCTCGTTCAGTCAGTTTTCCTGTGATTTAAATCTCCAACTACTATTATATTAACCCTCGGCCAATCTGTCACTGTTGCTGTCCTTTAAATGACCTCGAGACTAGCTTAGTTGGGTCACACTCTTGCCTGGGCCTCCTGCTATTAGCTGAGTTTATCACATGTGTAACTCAACTATGTTCTTGTTCTCTGTGTTGCCGACCGCGCCTATGGCACAATTCTCAGGATTAACCAACTCTGTGACAGGCATTTCTTTAATGCTTTGGTATGTTTGTCCTGTCTTCCAGTTGTCTGTCACTTTACGCCTTGTCTCCCACTTTCTGTAAGTGGCTTTGTGAGAATGTACCAATTAACTGCAAACTTATACTGTACCTTTTTTGTATATAAATGTATAATTTAAAAATAAGGAGTTAGACTTTATTAAGTCTTTTCATCATTCCACTTTCCCATTCCTCCTAGGGTGGAGGCGTATCTCTTCACGTTCCTGTGGATTATCTGCGTTTCCAGTGGCAACATTTCCTTTCTGGTCCTACACTACTCACACGCAACATTGTACACCTATCCACTTGGTTCGTATCTCACAGAATCTTGAATATTGGAATATTGAAGCCTCTGTCTCTTCTCTCTTGCAGCTTAAGAAATCTTTTAACCTTTCCTAATGGGAGTTTAACAACTAGTCTTCCAGTAAACCTATCGACTCTCTCTAGTTTTCCCTCTGTGTTCATATAGGTGCAGTTATGCACTGGACTTGCATATTATGTTACTGGTCTCACGTGTGTTGTTAACACGTAGGCCGCTGATGATATCTTGGTAATGTGTGATATTGTGTCTGGCTGGTAGTGTGTGTCTGTGTTTGAGTGTTTACACACACCCATATATTTTGTCTTCGTTCCACCTCCCACTCTCCCACTGCCTCTCCCTCTCCCTTTATCTGCACAGACCGTCGCCTGAGAGGGCCGTTTTTGAAACAGGAATTCAAGAAAATCCGCTTGGGCCATACGTCGGTGGTATCGGGCGCGTACATCGCGCGCGCCGCCCGCATACATCACTTTTTACTGCCCGGCGTCGTCCGACTTTCACCGGGGGCTGTTTAAATCAATGTTTTATCGCCGGCATTTATCGGTGAAATATTGGTATTATTTCCCTCGGGATATTTTCACTATTGTGGCGGAGAGGGGCAGAAGAGAACCCCGGGGAGAGTGAGGGGAAGAGAGAGGGGGAGAAGCAATCGTCTATGTTGGTCACCTCTCCTGCACACACCTTCAGTCTCTACCCTACTAGTCTAGCCCTGTTGGAATTCTCTTCTACTGTGCATACTTCGTTCTAAAGTAAATATACATTAAATTCCTCTAGAATATTAGTTATCTAACCTTCCCTCATACTAAGTAGAGTTACCATCCTAATCGTCTCTCATAATTCCAAATCATCGACCGAAAACAATTATTTTACGGACTTATGTAAGACTGCATTTGGTACAGTTCAGTTGGATCCGTGAGTGTCGTTGGGGGATGATCAGTCGTGGAGCTTAGTTAACAAGCACCAGCACTGTTAAATCCTTATAGACGATAATTGGTGCGGTGGTCACGGTACTGTGTACGTTAAGGAGTGATCCTGGACGGCATGGGTTCGAATCCTGTCCGGGTCAATTAGAGTTCTTAGTGGTCTATGACTTGCGCGTTCATGCAGCTTTCTCTCTCACACACACACACACACACACACACACACACACACACATATATATATATATATATATATATATATATATATATATATATATATATATATATATATATGTATATATATATATATGTATATATATAGTATATATATGTATATATATATATATATATATATATATATATATATATATATATATATATATATATATATATATATATATATAATATATATATATATATATATATATATATATATATATATATATATATATATATATATATATATATATACACAAAAAAAATTGAAGGAAAATACCAGCATACCCCCCCCCCCTCCTCCCCTGTTCTCTGTTTCTGGAATATGTTCTCAGGTTGGCCGGCCGACCACCTCTCACGGTGGGAAAATTTGAGACCGTAAAAATGGCTTTGTTGGTGCTGAAACGACTCGAGGCACTTGTGTCGCTGATGGAGCCCTCACGGTGGAGATGAACGTGTGGGCATTGGTGTTGGGGATGGTGGTGTTGGTGCTGCCGGTGGTGGTGCTATTGGTGGTGAAGAATAAAATGGTCGTGGTGGTGCTGCTGCTAATGGTGGTAGTTATAGTAGTGGTAGTTCTAGTGGTGGTGGTGCTACTGGTGGTGAAGAATCTGATGGTAGTGGTGGTACTGCTGCTATTGGTGGTAGTTCTAGTAGTGGTAGTTCTAGTGGTGGTGCTACTGATGGTGAAGAATCTGATGGTAGTAGTGGTGCTGTTGCTATTGGTGGTAGTTCTAGTAGTGGTAGTTCTAGAGGTGGCGGTGCTAATATCGAGTACGACGAAATTACAAGTGCTGATTATATCTCCACTACTGCTAATAAATATATTACTGATAATCCTGACTTTGTTCTCATATTATGGAAAATTTAATGAAAATTAAATATTAAGTTAAATGAATATTAGCACCAACATTCTCTCTCTTTCTGAGTGTGTACTCACCTAATCACCTAATTGTGCTTGCGGGGGTTGAGCTCTGGCTCTTTGGTTCCGCATCTCAACCGTCAATCAACAGGTGTACAGGTTCCTGAGCCTATTGGGCTCTATCATATCTACACTTGAAACTGTGTATGGAGTCAGCCTCCACCACATCACTTCCTAATGCATTCCATTTGTCAACCACTCTGACACTAAAAAAGTTCTTTCTAATATCTCTGTGGCTCATTTGGGCACTCAGTTTCCACCTGTGTTCCCTTGTGCGTGTGCCCCTTGTGTTAAATAGCCTGTCTTTATCAACCCTGTCGATTCCCTTGAGAATCTTGAATGTGGTGATCATGTCCCCCCTAACTCTTCTGGCTTCCAGCGAAGTGAGGTTTAATTCCCGTAGTCTCTCCTCGTAGCTCATACCTCTCAGCTCGGGTACTAGTCTGGTGGCAAACCTTTGAACCTTTGTGTGTGTGTGTGTGTGTGTGTGTGTGTGTGTGTGTGTGTGTGTGTGTGTGTGTGTGTGTGTGTGTGTGTGTGCGTGCGTGTGTGTGAAATTTGGAATTAACATAATTACAGTCAGACAATCATTACTGCGAATACAATAAGCAATAATGAGGAGGGATGAAAACGAGCACTGTTACACAAGTTATATTTCACAGTACTATAGTATAGTACTAGGTGAAGTACGTACCACAGGCGATAGTAATAGCTTTCTAAGACACACACTTTACCTTTAAACGTAAAGAAGTTCTTCACAATTTACATTATCATGTACATGATTTAATTAAAGTCTACCGCCGAATTATCCACGTTCTACATTTTGTATAACTTTTGGGGGTGATGCGAAGCTGTGACTCCTGCCTCACCGCGCCCTCTACGCACACAACCGTGCACTTGCTTCATGAGCCACACACTTGTGTGTAGAGAACCACTAAATAAATTGCAGATGCAATTCTATTCCTCGTCCTCCACCTGGAGCTCGTCCTCCACCTGGAGCTCGTCTCTACCTGGAGCTCGTCCCCCACCTGGAGCTCGTCTCTACCTGGAGCTCGTACCCCACCTGGAGCTCGTCCCCCACCTGGAGCTCGTCCTCCACCTGGAGCTCGTCCTCCACCTGGAGCTCGTCCTCCACCTGGAGCTCGTTCGCTGCAAATGATGTCGGATAAATTGCAAAGGTCGTTTCGTCATGGAATTCTGCACCTCTGACTTTCTGGGAATTTACATCAGAAGTTTGATTCGTTCATGAATAGTTGACCTGAACTCAATGCTTCTCTCACTCACTTCTGCCGCTCCTACTGCTAAATGGAAAGCTCTCTCTCTCTCTCTCTTTCACTCTCACTCTCACTCTCTCTCTCATGCCGTCATTAGTGTCACCATCTGGATGCGAGAATGTCAGTCTGGTAGATTAACTTTCCCATTGATTTGAGCTGGCAAAATTATGACCACGCACAAATAAGCACTAATTTGACCCGACATTATAAACACTGCATAATTATGTTCCCTGTGAGCGGCCTCTCTCAGCTGAACAGTTACACAAAGTGCAGTTGTATATTGCACATAGTGAAGGAAATCCCATGCAATATGAATCTTTTGAGTTCAACAGTGAATAAGATATGATGAACATAAACCGTTTTTAAGTGTGTATAATTTCATTTGTTGTATGTATACATCATGAAGAGTTTGGTGATGCAAATTGTTGAGGCAAGATGAGTGATTAGGGTTACCTCTTCTGTCACCCTTCCCAGAATTCTTTACCTTATCTCCCCTCGTTAGTGTCTCGCCACATGCTCCCTTCATCATTTCCTCTTATCTTAACCATCTCTTTTACTAATTCCCTATCATCTCCCTGCCACCACTTCCTATCCTCTTTGCGCTCTCTTCCAGTATCTTCCCTACCTAATTATCTCTCCTGCCTATTCCTCTCAACCCCTCCCTCCCTCCCTCCCCATCAACTCCCTTTACCTTAGGAAACTATCCTACTTTCCCACAACTTCTATCATGGCTGCAGCTTGACGACCAAATAGCATTGTGATAACCAGCTCCCGTCCGAATGACAGCGCTAAATTGCAGTTTCCTGGTGTCGGGAGGGAAGAGGGAGGGGAGGGAGTCGTGCTGGGAAGGGTGGAAGATAAGAGGGGTGGGAACGAGAGCTGAAGTCTATTCCACTACCGCTCTCTCCCATTGCCCCTAAAACCATTCCTTACGTTTTCAAGATACAATATTCCTTATACCTACTCCCCCCCCCCCCCCCGCACCTTGCCTCCCCCTTTTCCACTTGTATTCTCCTTCACCTCTTATTTATACCCCTCCGTCCTTATCTCCCTCCTCCCCGTCGTCTCATCCCTCTCTTGTCTCCTCCTCCCCCCCCCAAGTTTCCCCTTTCCCACCCCTTCCCCTTCTCTGGCACTGTGCATATCCCCCCCCCCATCCCATCTCTTCCACCGTACCTCTTCCACCCGCCGCAGCGCCTCGTGCATGCCTAACCCCCGTACAGAGGACGCTCGGGGCGGACACAACGTGATATCCGGCCATTTCTTCCGCTCATTTCGCCAGTTAAAATCTGGAAAGTCGGCTCCCGGGGGCGCCATTTTCCGGGCATCTTCCCCCACACACACATGGAAGTTGGCCAAGTTTTTGTTCCAACTTCGGGCTCTAATTGTCACTTAGAAATTGCTAACTGGCTCAAAATTACCTTGACAAAGTTTCGGGCGCTAATCCCGAGGCCTCAAATGGTCAATTCGCCTCTCGTTAACACATGAATAATCCAGTAAATATCTACCAGCGGGTGCACCACGCAGCCCTCGAGGGAGACAGACGAGATAAAATGGAAAACAGATGAAGACGAAGGTGAGGAAGATGGAGAAGAGGAAGAGTTAAAAGAAAAGACAGAAGAGGAAGAAGGGGAGAAAAGTTAAGAGCGAAACTTCAAAGAAAAACCTACATAGTGCGAAAAAAGAAAGGCATAAATTATAGATTTGAGGAAGAACAGTGACAGAGGAGACAACAATGAATGCAGACATAGCGAAGGCGTGATAACTGGAACACTGTGATAGGTTCACCGGGACTGTGGTAACTGGAACAGACAGAAACCATGACCGGTTTAGAACAAAGGAATACAGGAAACTACAGAAAGCCTATTGACCCCATACGAGGCAGTTCCTATTTACCTCCACCCAAACTCATCCACACACTAAAAACAATCTAGCGATCTCACGTCTATCATGTAAAAAAATGTAGAACAAATAACCATAAACTAAAAACAGGAATTCGAGAACGTTGTAAGACCCCCAACACATGAGAAAGGACTCAAAGATTACAGAAGAAGAAGAGGGAGAAATAGTCACAGACAGAGCGGGAGAGGGTAGACGACGAGGGTAGACGAACAGAGGTAGAAAGTCGACAGGAAATAACCACAAAGCTGCAAGACACATCATAAATGGAGGAGAAAATGTAGAAAGAAAAAATAATGAGAAATCTAGGAAGAAAAAAGGAGGAAGAGCTACAAAAATGATGCGTTGTAAAGCATATAAGAAACATAACATATAAGAAAATAAATAAAGTGGTTTCAAGAGAAAACGAAAACAGCACATTAAGCAACACAAAAAAACTTAATTATAATAAGATAAACCAAAAATCTCATTTAGCAAAATAAACCCAAAAACCTCAATTATCAAAATAAACAGCACAAAGAGCATTGTACAGAAAACAACAATGCGAGTAAAAGAGCGAGAAAGAGGGAAGGGTAGAGAAACAGCGATAAATATAAAGGGCAAGAAAGGAGTAGAATTAAAATAACGAGAAGAGTAGTCACAAAAATAGAAATGAAGAGGCACTCTGAGCAAATAAAGCGAACACGATAAAGAGGCTACGAAGGGAGGGATTATGGTTAGCGAAGAGGGTGAGAAAGGGAGAGAGAGAGAGGAGAAAAATGCGAGATGCGGTTAAAGCGAGGAGATAAGAGAAGCGAGGGAAGAGCTTATATTCAAATGAGGAGAAAGGGGCCGACCCCGGATCGTAATACATGGAATGGGGTGAAAAAGTATGAATATACAGAATGTGATAAAGATGTGTATGGCACAAAAGCTGATTGGGGTTATGTAAGGAAGGGGAAGAGAGAGACGGGGGTCGAAGATTAAGAGAGAGAGAGAGAGAGAGAGAGAGAGAGAGAGAGAGAGAGAGAGAGAGAGAGAGAGAGAGAGAGAGAGAGAGAGGGTAAGCCAGGGTAGGGAGGGAAGATGACTGCCACAGATAACCCAGGTTGCTGAAGACACTGAACGCGACACTTGCGGCAGGGGAAATATTTTAGAGGCAGCGGGAATATTTAACGGGTAGGGAAATGTCTGCAGGGAATATTCCCAAATTTTTCAAGGAAGGAGGGATATTTACGGTGTGATATTTATTGAGTGGTAATAATGCAAATAAATAGAAGGGTAGAAAGTGGGAGTGAGAGATTCAATGGAAATGGAAGAAGAGATTTAGATAATAAAAGGCAGAGAAAGGATGCAATATTGCATCCTTGCAATATTGATGTTCAGGATTTACTAAATAAGGAATTAATAATAATGAGAGCAGACTACAATTTTGTTTAACCTTACAAATGGAAAATCACTTTCCACCCAGAAAAAGTTGTTAAATCATTTTGAAAAAAAAAATCGCAGTCAAGCTTCGTCACCCAACATCATAAAATGAGTTGAACGAATGATATTGTCATTCTCATTATTATTATTATTATTATTATTATTATTATAGTCTGATTATTTTCTACACATCTCTTTCTGTTCACTTTCTTACTAAATGACAGCACTCCACTTTTCTGTACAGTCAGCAGAAGTGGAAAGTTTTTCTAGTTACTGATACCTTTTGAAATATACATTCATTTGTTTTTTATTTTTATTATTGTTAATATTATTGCCTCTGTTTTTGCAATTATTATTAGTATTATTTTTTCCATTTTAGTCACTAGTAACAGTTTACTTTAAAATTTGCAAGTTAGAACTGTCGAACTGAACTGCATCAATGATGGATACTATATTATTATTGAATTCTGTGTTAGATATTCACTGACAAGATTATTGAACTGTTGAAGTGTCAGTGTTTTGGTATCGTCAGCCTGTTGCCAAAATGCGTTCTAAAATCATACGTATTTCAGGAGATAAGAATGTCGGAATGTTCGTGTTCATGTAAAGGGGACATCTGTCTGGTGATCACGTGTCCCACCTCTTGTGTGTTCGTGTGTTTAAGTCCCCCCACAGAAACTTGAAGTGCTGTAGGGGTATGTACGCTGTATACCTTGTGAAACATACACAGACTAGCCACATCTATTCACTCTAACAACATTTGTAATTTGTATAAATCACTGACAATTTAGACTTCTAGATCTAAGATTATACAGTATTTAAATATAATGATTAGGGATTGTGCCAATATTATGATGATCTATTATACAAATAATGTACAGAAATAGTGTGTAACCGCTATTATAAATCTACACGCATTTGTGAAAATAAAATTTGATTCTGAATTTAGTTTCCAAACGCATTTGCGTGAGACATTTGTTTAAATGTGTTGTGAAGGAAAGTCTCATTAACATGTCTAAAATAATAATTGGTGGGTTTTCTTGTTAAATCTGACGGCAAGACGGTGTGTGTGGTTTCTCCGTGAGATAACCTTCCGTTGGTGTTATATAAGACAATAATTTGCCACCGTCGTCGCCAAGATACAACAGTGTTAAGAATCATATTGATATGACTTACATCTTTCTTACTCCTGAAAAAGGCAAGTGTGTCATCAACATCGTCACAAGTCCATGCCGATATATTTGGTATATTCTCAAGACTGAGTGCTGGCGACAACATGGAAGCTTCGCTTGCTCAGATTTCCACGTGAAAAAGTTTCTCATGAACTCCAGGTCTCTCAAGCGTGCACACCAGGGGTCAGATTCAAGAAAGCACTTACGAACCCGTACATCTTTTCTCAATCTTTGGCGGCTTTGTTTCCAATTATTAAACAGTTAATGTCCTCCGAAGCACCAGGAGGCTTGCTTATAACAACAACAACAGTTGATTGACAAGTTTTCAGGCTTGTAAACTGTTTAATAAATGTAACTAAAGCCGTCAAAGATTGAGGAAAGATGTACACGTTCGTAAGTATTTGCGTAAGTACTTTCGTGAATCTAGCCCCAGCTCTTTATGACAGAGACTATCAAATGCACCAGAATTATCCAAGGCTGTGTCGTGTGTGTGTCCTCTCCACAGTCGACATTTTGTGGTCAACAGTAGTTGCAGGTTTGATGGGCTTATTTATAAAACCAAATTGCTTGTTACTTAGTAATTATTATCAATTTTCTTTGTTATAATTTATAAAACCAAATTGCTTGTTACGTAGTAATTATTATCAATTTTCTTTGTTAGTCTTTCAATAACGATATTTTTTTCAAAGATCTTCTCAACAACCGAAAGCAAATATTTTGGCTTATACCTTCTATTCGTGTTTTATTTTGTTATGTGGACAGCTACAGAGTCATCCGCTCGGTTTAGAGGTGGTGTGGAGTTCTCAGATGAGAGACTGTTCCTCTGTTATTATACAACAGCAAGATTTACTACCCTCTGATCCCCCTCATAATTTATTGTCAATTAATAGCCGATTTTTTAATTTGTTTCACTCAGTATATTTAAATATCAATCAGAATATTGTTTCGAGAGGGAGGGGTTGCATTAAAGTAATTCCAAGCTTTATATTTCCCATCAGCAGCAATTCTACAATGACTCCCGAGAAAGAGTTGTTCTGGTTTGCATTCGTAGATTCTTTTGGGAATTGATAATTTCAGCATTTCAGTTCTTCAGATGGATCTAAGGATCATATTCAGGCATCCAGGCTCATTTCGGCTTGGATGTTATCTCGTTATCTATGGAGTGGCACAGTCCCTACCTGTCTCCCTGATCTCGGAGCCAAGCTGTGCGTGGTGCAGCGCCACGACTGTCTTCATGTTAACGTTGGTGTGCATTACCTGATGGTTCGAAGACCCACCATAGCTTAGAGGATATGTGGCAAGGTTTTTGGCCAGGTCCGTCACTACCGGGTCAAGCGATTACCCTGAGAAGTGGGTAGCTAAGTGTACATAGTTCTTTACGCCAAAACTTTTACGAAATCGTTAGATACTCGTGCCACCTGGTAATGCTTTAAGTCACTCACAAGAAGTGTTGACATTGGTTTTGATATAGAAGTTCATCTACATGCATACAATACTGGTTCAGTGTCATCCCACTGAGGGCAATAACATATGCAAATGACAACCGATTCCCGGGCCTTCATAGTCGAAACGTCAATTCTTAATTGCTGGGTAGTTTCACTTCGAAGGGTTGGGCGTGAAGAGAGTTATGAAAGCAACGCCACCACCTCTGTTAGATTATCGCTACATTTCCTGTGAAATGTAGAGAATCCCGTAATTCGTCCAATATTACTTAGAACCAAGCCATCAGGTAAGGTCCGGACAGCTGCCACAATGTCAGCTTCATTAGGTATCATGAAGATGTGTGTATTAGGTCTGCAATGTTTGTTCAAAGCCTCCCCCTGTTGTTAGCACAGACAATAGACAAGCAGTCAGTCTCCAGCTGCTCGACATTATACTGCTTGTGCACGGTGTCCTCTGTATATATTTGTGTCCCAATGTGTTGCAGGATCTGGATGAGCGTAGCTAGTGTGTATATATATATATATATTAGTTTTAACAATGTCTTTTAACAAAAAAGGATTTTTATAATTATTCATCGTGATATTATTATTATTTATACGTACATTAATTGATCGATTGTCAGTGATTAATGTTTTGTATTCACTGACCTGGTTTACGAGTGCGATTGTGAGCGCCCCCAAGTGTTTGTGTACGAAGGTGTACGGTGTCTGTTGTATAATGGTCTGGGAATGTATTTGTACATATGTAGTTCTATACAGTTTCAATTATTTATATATTCGCTATTAATATTGCAATTATACTATTTTCTTATGTCACTTAATACATAGTTGCCTAGAGAAAACCTTAACTTTTTTGGAACAGTTATACGAAGCAGTCAGGAGTATATTTTACATGTGTTAAACACCATTTTGTATAATTAGTCATTCACTTAGAAGATTGCTGCACTGATCTTGTTGCTAAAGTAATACCATAACTGCGCTTGTTATGATCAGGACGCCGAAATTGCTCTATTCCGGCAAGGGAATCACCTGTTTGGTTGTTACCTGACGCGTCACTTGTCTGGCGAGTGGTTCTCGGTGCAGTTGTTCGCGGGAAGCTAAGATGACGATAATGCACGAAGAATCACATTCACGTGACGTATCAATAAGCGCTATGATAAGGATTATTTATATATATATATTTTTACTTTTCTTATTTTTATTCTATATTTTCTGTCATTGTCATTCTTTAAGTTGTTATTATTATTATTAACTGGCAGCCATCTTTATTCTTACCAATCTATTTGCCCTCTCCTCCCCTCTCCACCAAACTCGTGAAGCTGATTGGTTCAAACGCTTGACGGCCATCTTGGATTTTACATGTACCCCTACCTTCTTCCCCCCTTATAATAAAAAACAAATGAAATCTTCGTGTTCACCAAGTTGGGTGAAAGGAAACGTCATGTAAATGTGTGTGTGTGTTGTGTGTGTTGTGTGTGTTGTGTGTGTGTGTGTGTGTGTGTGTGTGTGTGTGTGTGTGTGTGTGTGTGTGTGTGTGTGTAATGTCGGAAGCCAGGTGGTAAACGCGTTCCAGAGACCAAGAGCCGGAGAGCACAAACGCTTTCCTCGTCCAAAACAAATATCCCAAAGCCTGCAACCGTCTCCGAGAGCCTAGGAGAGAGAGAGAAAGAGAGAGCGAGAGAGAGCAAAAAAAAAAATCAAGAAAAAACACATATATATATTTATCCAACCCCCTTCCCTTTCAAAAACTTTATATTCCCATAAACACATAAATCGCCAAATAAGCCTTGGAACGCTATTTCATTTAAGAGGAGGAATGAATAAATCTTGAATCGCCAGAAAATCGAAACGCCCGAGCAGACCTAAATCCACATTCAGGAGGGGATCAAACACACCCAGCGACATAATCCCTCTGGCAGATTGGAATGCAGAAAATGAAAATAGGGCTCGGCTCTCGACTTCAAAATTATTTTGACACTGGAGCGGGTGGTGCAGGAATGCCGTGGAGTGCCAATATTGCGCCAGATATTGTTTCATCACGGGCGAGCCACCATCCCGGGACCCTGAGCGTGTCCTCTGTGTGTGTGAGACTACTCGATCCTGCTTCTCTCACTCTCTCTGTCTCTCTCTCTTTCTCTCTCTCTTTCTCTCTCTCTCTCTCTCTTAGATGTACAGCTTGGCAAACACACACATACACGACTAAGCACAGAGGTAGAACGAAACATGTGATGATCACTTTCTTAGATATTTGCATTACATCAAAAAGTGCCTAGATGGACACATATCTCGCCCCACGCACTTACACCCACCCAGACCTACACACACACACACACACACACACACACAACACCTACACACCCATACCCACCCACATACCAAAACAGTGATAAATATCTTAGAAGCACTACACGTGGTACGACCTCTCTGGGCCCTGTACGGATGAGAGCGCCCAGGAGACAGAGTGCGACACACAAAGATACTCGGACTTGCAGATATCTGTGTCCGCCGGATTAATTGTGTCCGGTCGTATTTAAGATTTATAAATCAATCCCTTCTGTCAAAGTGTCCTCACCTGCTCTCCAACCCGTCTATCCGTCCACTGTGTGTGTGTGTGTGTCTGTCTGGCGTCAGGTCAGGCCTTTGCCTTTGTAGTGAGAGACAGGGGTGGGGGCCAGGGAGGGAGGGAGAGAGAGCCAGGGTATATCAAGACAGAATTGAAATATGTAGCCTTGGACGTTTCGCTGTGTGGGGCATGAATATTCAGGTCGCTTGTTGCAGTTTCTAAGGATTAGCTCAAACCCGCTTCCCGGCCAGAAAACGTGGTTGGGTCTGGTGACGGAGTGCTCTCCCTCCCTCTCCCTCTCCCTCTCCCTCTCTCTCTCTGTCTCTCTCCCCCATCTATATATACATCTATATTCATCTATTATTGTTTTATTTCTTCTGTTTCTCCCACCCTGCTTGTTTGTTTTATCTATATCTCAATTACCCTCATGCCTAGTTAGATATATTTTTATGAATTTCTACTGGCTTCTCTTATTACTTCTCCTTCTCCTTCTCCCTTTCTCTCTCTCTCTCACACTCAACCATTGTAGGGAAATGCACAGGTTACGAATTGCTGTTTGGGTGAGGTTGAGTGTGTGAGGTCACAGGAGTGCACACCTAGAGTCTCTCTCTCTCTCACACACACACACACACACACACACGTACGCACGTTCGGATCACCACCTATATTACACAAAGTGGCAGTTCTTCCCCAGGTCCACCAGGAAATGATCCATTGTACCATATGGATACATCATTTATTTTTTAATTAAATACATATTTCCAGAGGTCCGCACACGTACAATAGTGCATTGTCTTATTGTTTAGTCAGCACGTCAATTATTTGTAACTAAATTTGAGTTCGAAATACAAATACCTCAAGACAGGAAATAATATGGAACTTGGTCTCTTGGATAAACTGCATTTTTACGGTATCAGTCACAACGTCAAAATTCCAGTGCTTTAGCGAAATTAAAATCATGGTCATTATGACGTATCGAGGCTAATCACCATCAGTCCCAACAGATTACGCGGACTACCGAGGATCGTACTCTTTTAGTTAGGCAAACAGACTACAAACGTAATGCTTGTCAGTAAAAACTGGCCCTCTGTATTATTTAGTAATTTTAACACTCTCGATCTATAATTTTTGAGTTAAAAAATTGAAGCTGAATACGTCAGTGGAGACCTGGTGATATATCGCCTATG
Source organism: Procambarus clarkii (assembly GCF_040958095.1). Lineage (NCBI taxonomy): Eukaryota > Metazoa > Arthropoda > Malacostraca > Decapoda > Cambaridae > Procambarus > Procambarus clarkii. The sequence goes on along the minus strand of NC_091237.1, from coordinate 20,947,463 downwards.
ATGAGACGAAGCCTCATACACGCCGTATTTGAACTCGCTTCTCAGAGCTTCTTGGCGGAAACAAACCGAGAAAAAAGCTAAAAACCTAACTTAAACAATTCTAATATATATATATATATATTATACATATATATATATATATATATATATATATATATATATATATATATATATATATATATACATATATATATATACATATATATATATATATATATATATATATATATATATATATATATACATATATATATATACATATATATATATATTTCATTGAATATGACCGCATATTCTGTATTTATTATTTTCTGGTTTAGGGCTTCTATCCCTCTAACTATTTTCTTAGCATCAGGGCTTAATTGGAATAGGAGTTCTCCAAAACTCATTTTCGTACTTTTAAGGTGAAGAAAAGAAGTGATTTACTATAGAGTGTATTACACTTATTTGTATAATTTGCACGACGTCGTGCAAATTATACAAATAAGTGTAATACACTCTATAGTAAATCACTTCTTTTCTTCACCTTAAAAGTACAAAAATGAGTTTTGGAGAACTCCTATTCCAATTAAGCCCTGATGCTAAGAAAATAGTTAGAGGGATAGAAGCCCTAAACCAGAAAATAATAAATACAGAATATGCGGTCATATTCAATGAAACATGTTTGAAAGAAAACCTGCTGCCAGTATACACCAATATATATATATATATATATATATATATATATATATATATATATATATATATATATATATATATATATATATATACATATATATATATATATATACATATATATATATATATATATATACATATATATATATATATATTATATATATATATATATACATATATATATATATACATATATATATATATATATATATATTATATATATATATACATATATATATATATATATATATCATATATATATATATATATATATATATATATATATTTATATATATATATATATATATATATATATATATATATATATATATATATTTATATATATATATATATATATATATATATATATATATATATATATATATATATTAGGCCTAAGAATGCATAAGGCTAAGGTTGCTCGGACAGGTTAGGAACTTTAGTTACGTTTCCGATTTAAATAAATGCCATTAGGAATTTTCGTGGGTACAACGCTACATACTGAAGCGTTTGACCAAATATTTGCTGTAACATTAATTTTTTAAGTAATTATCTTTTTAGGAGGACGGGTTGAAATATTTACCTGCTTATATTACCTCACCACGATTTCTCTTGGCCTCGCCTCCTCCAGGTATCCTTGAGGACACCTGGAAGATGCACCTGTATTATGTTTTGCCAAAGTAACTCACCTGTTTAGATGCAGAGTTTTTGGGAGTGATCTGGAATATAATATGTACGAGAGATGCCCTCCGACACTCCTCATCATAGTTTTTTATAAACATATTCAGGTACATCTCCAATTATGTAGCTACCCCTTAACACCCTGATGGGTGTTGAGGGCGTCAGCTGTCAGGACGCCTGACAGCTGAGTGGACAGCGCTTTAGATTCGTAGTCCTGAGGATCCGGGTTCGATCCCCGGTGGAGGCGGAGACAAATGGACAGGTTTCTTTCACCCTGATGAACTTGTTCACCCAGCAGTAAATAGGTACCTGGTAGTTAGACAGCTGCTACCGTCTGTTTCCTGGGGGATGTGTAACAAAAAGGAGGCCCTGATCGATAACAGGGCAGCGGACACTCTAAGCCCCGAAATCATCTCAAGATAACTATGGTTACATTGTGTCAAGAGCCAGCTACGTGATGCTGAAACTCCCCGTCTCGCAGGATGGTTAGTTAAACAGGGCCTAACTATCTTTCAATATTCTGCACTGACAAACTTAGGATGTATGAGGATATCCTCCCAAACTGGAGAGTGAATCTATCAATTACGAAGATCCAGATTTCTTATACTGGGAAATCTGATGGGTCTAAGAACTGGACAATCAAAAATGTTGTGTGCGAGATCACGGCAGTTTCTGCTTATACCATTTACATCTGAAGTGCTCAGGATTCGGAGATTCGTCATCTGTGGCCACCAGTCACAGGTAACGGTTGCCCAACCTGATCCTGACAACTACTGTGTTACATTCTCTGGTGGACGTTTTGTGCTACCCAGGTACATTGGTTTCTGATCTAGTCAAATCTTAGCTTTCTATACATGTGCTCTCAGGCCTTTGGGAGTCAGTAATTTATCCCCAATTAGACCTGAGTGTTTGCAACAATGTAGTTTTCACAAAGATGGGGGATGACTAGATTTAATTCAACATCATCTTTGTTACACGCTAATTGGGTGCAAATGTGTGTCATTTTGGGTTATATTTATGGTATTCATACAAAAGACTCTATAAACCATTCATTATATGCAGCGACCAGGTTATTTATTATTCAGATCAAATAAATCAAATTTTCAAGGACTTTACTTACAAATGGGTGACCCTTTATAAATGGAAAAGTTTACATAAAAAACACAGTGCGTTAGTTACATAAAAAAGTTACAATAAGAGCACAGCAGGTACACAATATCATTGAAAGAATTCCTGTTATGAGGCTCTTGCTGTCTTGCAGGAGAAATGATAAGTGCTTGAAGAACAGACTTTGAATCACTTAAAATTATTCTTAATGTGGATTTTAGTGTACTGAAAGCTAGTTAGAGTGCAACTAGTTCTGTTAGTGTACTGGAACCATAAGTTACGGTGCAGCTAGTTATGCAATATACAGGGAACGTGTGTGTAATTTTATGGACAAATCACCCCACATTTAACCATACTCTTCCACACCCACCTAAACCCCTTCACTTCAAAGTCGACTACGTAACATAGCGGAGTGTGGGCGTGTATGCTCCGAATTGTACCCACCCATTTGTGCCTGTACCGTACACGCATACGAACACGCAAATAATTATCGATATACCATTTATCACAAATGAAGTACAAATATAAAAATAGTCATGCTTTTTATTCAACCTTAAACGTCTTCAGCTTTGCCCGTACGGCGTATTTGTCCCAAACCTGTTTTATTCTCACGTTATCACTTCGTTTCAAAAATTAAGCTAAATGAACTTGAATTATATTCTATGACATAAAAAAAGAAATAAATATTGTAATTCATATCAGTTAAGCTTTAAGCTCAGTCGCTCTTGACGTGAGCACCGTTATTTGTGCCTGGAAAAGCTTATCCTCTTATTCTTGACGGAATACAGAGGAAAGCTGTGTCTTTGGTAGAGCTAAAACTTTTTGTGCCATCAGTAAAATTAAAGCTTCTGGTTTCATCTGTAAAGCATTTTTTTGTCATCAGTAAAGTTGTGTCATCAGTAAAGCTATTTGTTTCATCAATAAAGGTATCTGTCATCATTAAAGCTATTTGTGTCATCAATAAAGGTATCTGTCATCATTAAAACTATTTGCGTCTTCTATAAAGGAATCTGTCATCAGTAAAGCTATTTGCGTCATCAATAAAGGTTTTGCCATCATTAAAGCTATTGCGTCATCAATAAAGGTATCTGTCATCATTAAAGCTATTTGCGTCATCAATAAAAGTAGATGTCATCAGTGAAGTCACTCGTGGGGTACACCTCACCTCACAGTCGTCAAGTCAACAGCCTCTCTTCACGAGGTTGCATTTCTCTCTCTTCAACCGCTACTTCCACGACTCCTGTTGTTAATGAACTTGCACGAATGATGCAAGTTCACTTCCACGTGATGCTCCTAAAACGTTGTCTTCTCGCAACTACTGTTCTGTAGTCCTTATTACATGTTGTCTAGTTTGGCTGTTATGTAGTCATTGTGTAAATTATAACCTTTTGTTTTTTTCTGATGAATGTACAAATATTTATGAATTTATTGAACCTGAATTCGAACGCATCTAGGATAAGAGGTTAATGTTTTTTTAAATGTCTACTAACATTATTGGGAAGGGAAATTTGCCTTTTTTGCCTTTTATGTATAATAAAAAATACAGAAGCGCGCTAGACGTACAAATAACAAGATTAATTCTCCAGATCGGATAGACAAAACCTAATTTATGACGTCATATAGGTTAGTGACAGAAGTTATAGAAAGCCGAATAACCTACGCAACATATGCCTGATAAATCATAGGCGTGTTATACCAAACAGGACCGCCCGCTGTATTGTTGAACTAAGGCTGGATAAGCGATTGGATTAGCTTCCCAGGCCGGATAAGATATCAGATTTATTCCCTTGGCCGGATGAGTCTCCGTGAGCTGGAGCCGCAGTTGCGAAGCGGCAACACACCGGTAATTTGCTGGGAAATTATCCGGCACAATTTCAGAGGAATTGTACTCGCTTCTCACCAGCCATAAGTTGATTCTTAGTGGTGCCATTACCGCTCTCTGACACACGCTTACTTCCCAAGTTTTACTGGGGCATCCTCCTCCTACTCCTCTTCCTTCTTTACTTTAAGAATTTATTATTTGTAATCTTCCTCTTAGTACTCGTTTATGTATCTAACACTAGATACATGATATTTATGTTGACCAGACCACACACTAGATGGTGAAGGGACGACGACGTTTCGGTCAGTCCTGGACCATTCTCAAGTCGACAATCGACTTGAGAATGGTCCAGGACGGACCGAAACGTCGTCGTCCCTTCACCTTCTAGTGTGTGGTCTGGTCAACATACTTCAGCCACGTTATTGTGACTCATCGCCTGCACATGATATTAATGTTTATGTTATCTACTAACACTTATTTTAATGTTTTCTGCAATTCTTCGCTCGGTTGACAGACTCTCATTATTACTGTTTTGAATATTCATACTGCTCTTTCTCATCTTTCTCCTCTTCCCCCTCATTATCCTCCTCTTCTTCCACCTCATCGTTATCTTCTATGGGGTACAAATTCTCGCTTTCTCTGCTTAATTCAGCTCTTTCCTTTCCTTTATTTTGTTAAATTTATATTACTTTCATACTTTTAATTTTTATTTATTCCAAATTGTACACACTTCATCGTTCACGTCCAATATTTTCTAAATACTTTCTAGTCACTCCAGGATTCTCTATCTCTCTTTCTCTTACACGACTGATAATTGGAAAGGCGAAGCCCATGAGGCACAGCTTAATCCTGTAAACTCTGTTATACTAGTAATGTTAGCTGAGTACATTTTCTCTCACATACACTCGCTAGCGATACATGTTCCTATAATGGTCTCACGTATATGAATAGTTACTTAAGTAATTCCTTGTTGAAAATCCTGAAGCTATAACTTATGTTTGTCTGTCTAAAGACTTGGTGTAATACCCATAAATATCCTTGCTTGTCTTAACCGAAGTACAACTGAAGCAGGCAAATGTTCCCTTCAGTCATTCTCATTATTTTCATTTTATTCGGATTGAACGCTTGCAGCTAGTGTGTGTGTGTGTGTGTGTGTGTGTGTGTGTGTGTGTGTGTGTGTGTGTGTGTGTGTGTGTGTGTGTGTGTGTGTGTGAGAGAGAGAGGGGTGGGAGAAGGGGGGACTATGGTAGGATATGTCTGTATATAAATCTCTTCGATATGCAATTGGTTGGAAGAAAAATGTCCAAATGTTGGGTAAATAAGGTGACATCTTGTTCTCAACAACGTATCAACAAACGAATGCTTTCTTTGTTTTACATCAAAGGCAAAGATGCATCAGATTACAAATTGAAACAAAACTTTACGCAAATTTGACAATATCCTTCCTACTCCAACCTACAGCGCTCTGACAATCTCAATATACCGACATATGCACTCAGAAACACCCAAGATACATACACACTCTGAAAAACCCGAGACACATACACACACACACTCAGAAACACGCGAGACACAAACACACACACTCGGAAACACCCAAGACACAAACACACTCAGAAACAACCTACACACACACACACACACACACACACACACACACACACATTCAGAAACACGCGGGACACAAACATACACACTCAGAAACACCCGAGAGGTTTGCAAAGTTCTCTTAGAAACGAAAATTGAAGCAAATATCTGAATTGTTTCTAAAAGAATTTGGTGTGTAAAAACTTTGAGAGTAAAGCGGAGAGCGTCCATGGTAGTGTGAATGTGTCGACCTCTTCTCCATCCTCCTCCAACTGATCTTAAACTTTTCTAATGATGCTGAAATGTATTTGTCTTCGTATTTATATTCGTTTTCTAGTGTTGTATTGTATAAATGAAAAAATATATAATTTGTATGTATATAGTCACTGTATTTGATTATGCAGGATTCTCCAGTTAATCTTTTTATTTGATAGGATGTCAAGACATAACTGACAGACGTAACCCCTACTAACACTAAACAGAAGAGATAACTCACCAAATATTACAGGAGCAAGAAAACAGTCAAATTCCTCATGAAGAACTCTCCTTATACCAAACAGAACGCCTTGAGAGAGACGAATATCGTCTATACCGTTGCATAGCTACTTGGGAACTGTTAGCAGTAATAATCTCAATATATAGGCAAGACGTGTAAACTACATATAAAAAACACTCATCCAAATATCAAGAGGACACTTACATTCTACTTCATCCAGACCAATACAGAACGTTCAGAAGACGTTGAAATCTTCGACGATTGAAAATCTTCTCTCCCTCCGAAGACGTTGAAATCTTTAACGAAGCGCATTTTGTTACATACGTCAGGCTTACTAAAATTTTAAAATAAACTTCAGATTTAATTTTTGTATTCCCCTCTTAAGATTCGTGCTAAAATCAGTGATCTAATTCTTTCTTTCGTATTCCATAACTCATATCTACAGGAAACACAATGCTTAGAAATTATACTATTATTTATATTAATATAATATTACACACACACACACACACACACACACACACACACATACACACACACACTCATATGTCCTAGCAGCAGAGCAGACAGCGTTCAGGAGTCACAGTCCATGAACTCGAGTTCGATTCCCGGCCGAGGCAGAAACAAATGTGCATAATTTCATTCACGTGCTGCCTATGTTCACATAGCAGTAAATAGGTACCTGGTAGTTAGTCAGCTATTGTGGGAAGCATCTATGGGATGTGTGTGTGTGTGTGTGTGTGTGTGTGTGTGTGTGTGTGTGTGTGTGTGTGTGTGTGTGTGTGTGTGTGTGTGTGTGTGTGTGTGTGTGTGTGTGAAAAATATATGTAGTAGATATGATCAAGACTTGGTCGACAGTCAGTAACTTTGATACTCAATTGTTAGAAAAGGCGGAGTTCAAGAGCAAACAAGAGTAAATTCAGTCTTACTTTAACTTATTAAATTAAGACTGAATTTCAAATTTCAAATTCAATTTGCGATGATTTTGAGTTTGCGTTCATCACTAATTATGCAATTTAATGAATCGTTATTTTTTAATGTAAGAAATGTAAATGGCTTAAGTCCTGGCAGACTTGGGCCCACAAAAATATCTGGGTTTGTAAGCCTCGGTGTTTCTGGTCATTCTTGTTACTTTGAGAAAACCAACTCGTCCAGACCGTAATGTACTCAGGCAATCTGATAAACAATTTTTTCCTAGGGTGTGGAGGAGAGGGTCTTATCGGTCCTGGGGAAGGGGAGGGGTGATTAGGGGGAAATAAGAAGGTTTGGTTGGAGACTGGTGGGGGGGGGATGAGATTGGAGGGTGGGGAGGGAGATTCGTCGGTGGGGAGGGAGATTGGTTGGTAGGGAGGGTGATTCGTGGATGGGGATGGAGATTGGTGGGTGGGGAGTGGAGAGACTGGTGGGTGGGAGGAGAGGGAGACTAGGGAGTGGGGAGACTGGTGGGTGTGTGGGGAGAAAGTGTTATCGACAGTGATCATTGTAGTCTTTAAAAACGTAATCTTGTATTGCCACGTCAAGCGTAGCACACTGACACAGGTCAACAAAATCTTATCAAATAGACATATCAGCTGAATTAACAGCATTTTAAAGTAGCAGTTTCCAATAGTAACAGTAGCACATCCCGTGCAGTAGCAGCAACGGCCTTTCTCAGCAGCAAAAAAAGAGCTGCAACATAAGTAGACGACAATAGCACAAGTAGCATTACCCTGCAACATCATTGCCAGCTAGAGCACCAGCAACAGCAGCATCAGCATTTAGCATTAAGTTAACAGCAGTACAGGTTCGCAGAATTATCCCGGGTGTTGCAGGAAGAATTCTCTAAATGCCAGAGTCACGGTTCAAGTTTTCTTTCGGAGTCGAGACGAATTCAAGGCGTCAGATGGAATTTTAATCACGCCACACCGGATGCTGTTGACTTCTTCATCCCAGCAGGCAGGAGATGGGATGCTGGTGCAGTGGTGATAGTGCTGGTGCTGGTGTGGTGGTGATGCGGTGGTGGTAATAGTGGTGGAGCAGTGTGGTGGTACAGAGAGGAGGTAGGACTAGGTGCTAAGGGAAGAGTCAAATGGGAAATGGGGACAAGGGAAGATAAAGGGATGCCATCAGGAGATTTAATCACATTACCCATTTAATTTTCCTATTAGTTTTATTGTTTTATTAGGAGGGTGGTTCCCTTGGCGAACCGTCTCTGTGGGTGCAGGTAGGTGGCCTGTGTGGGTGTAGGTGGGTGGCCCGTGTGGGTGTAGGTGCGTGGCCCGTGTGGGTATAGGTGGGTGGCACGTGTGGGGTGTAGGTGTGTGGGTGGCCCGTGTGGGTATATGTGGGTAGCCCGTGTGGGTGTAGGAGTGTGAGTTTAGGTGGGGTGGCCCGTGTGGGTGTAGGTGTGTTAGACCCCTGCACACAAACCACAGCCATCAACATCACTTGTACCAACGAGAGAGAGATACATAAGCAGCGAGAGCGTGTGTGCGAGCGTGCGTGCGCGCAGGTAGAGGGCTCTACAACTCTCCTCCTCCACCACCACTTGCAGAGTCCAGGCTGACCGGGGCAGGCCAGCCGTGGGACCATATTGTATTGCACTGTCACAAACTCATCAGGGAATGCGCGGACAATGGGCCATTACACAATTTTATGCGCTCCACTGCTCCCATAAAAGTGGACATCGGAGACCAGCAGCTGACGAATAGGGAGCAAGAGACTAGACTCACTTTTTCTTGGGCCATTTTCCCATCGCGTTGGAGCGAGACAAAATGGAGAGTCGGAGAGTCTCGCTTCTCCCCAAGGACCTAGGTGATGAACGGGTGAGAGCTGGGCAGGTTCCTGCTCCTGCTGTGGACTACTGGGAGGCTGCTTCTGCTTCTGCAGGAGCTCTTGAAGATGGAGTAGGAGGAAGAGTTCGAGGAAGAGGAGTTAGAGGAGGAATTGTCGTAAGTGGAGAAGGGGAGCTGTTGAAGATAGGGGGGCTGTATAAGATAGGGGAGCTGTTGAAGATAGGGGGAGCTGTTGAAGATAGGGGGAGCTGCTGAAGATAGGGGGAGCTGTTGAAGATAGGGAAAGCTGTTGAAGATAGGGGGAGCTGTTGAAGATAGGGGGAGCTGTTGAAGATAGGGGGAGCTGTTGAAGGTAGGGAGAGCTGTTGAAAATAGGGGGAGATGTTGAAGATAGGGGGAGCTGTTGAAGATAGGGGGAGCTGTTGAAAATAGGGGGAGCTGTTGAATAATACAGCTGGAAGATGAATTCCTAAGCTGGAGGTATTGTTGGTGATGAAGGAGCTGTTGGAGATGTAGCGGCTATCGAAGATGGAAGAGGAATAGCTGTTGGAGGAGGGAGAATCGTAGGTCCAACTGTTGCAGGTGGAGATGTGGCAGGAGACTTGAACCAGTTGGTGCCTCGCTATTGTTACTGAAAAAAGTTACCGAAGGTCATAGCAATTGCTAATGCTTGATGCTATTGCTACTGGAGCTGTATATGCTGGCGATACGTCTGTTGTTACTTGCTGCTGATACTGTTCCCGAGAATGTAGAAAAGGAGAGCCACTCATGGTCGCTTTGGTGGTGCTACTCCATGATGATGAGTAGGAGTAGGGATTGAGTTCTTCCCTCCCCCATTCACCTTCTTTAATTACTCCTCCTGAACAAATCATCTATACCCTCCATTCAATATCCTTTCCCATACGCCTGTCCCATACTACACCTTTCTTTTCCCTCTTCTGCCTCCTTGGGCACCTCATCCTTACCATCTTCCTAGTCACGCCCTAAGACCTGAGTTGTAGGTCTTAGGTCTTGGCAATGTTTATCTTGAGTTGCTTCATGATAAACCTTGAAGCACTCTCATTTTCTGTTCCCCTCTCTCCTCTTCTTCTCCACTCCTTTTTTCTTCGACTTTCCATCCCATCCTTAGTAATGTGTCGTTATCCTTATCATTTTTCCTTCCTTTATTTTCGCTTCTTTTCCACTTTTCTTGATTATTGGCTTTACGAAATCTCTGTTTTATCAATTTTTCTTCATCTTCATTTTACAAATCATTTTTGTTGTGCTAAGTTTTACTGTTTAATTCTTGTACTGTTCACTCTCTCCCTTATTCTCTGCCTCCTCGTTCTCTTCTCTTTCTCTTCCTTGATTTCGCACTTGTATTTTCGTTCCAACTCTTGTTCTACGCCTAATTTTCACTTGTCTTTTTCATACTTGTCTTTTTCATCCCCACTTCCCTCGTCTCGTTTACTCCCTTTCCGTACTCTTCTTGCCTTCTCTCGTCCTTCCTTTATGTATCATTTTCTTATATTTGTTTTTTCTCTGTTCTGTATTCCTTTCTCTTTAACCTCTTCCATACCAATCTATAGCTCTTCTCCGAAAAATATCCTATTATTCTCTACTTTCTCTTTGAACTCTTTCCTCTCTCCTCCCGCCCACCCTAAATGGATCTCTTATTTTATCTTTTTCTACTTTATCTTCTCTCATTTTCTGTTTCCCTCCCTCTCCTCTTCTTCTCCACTCCATTTCTCCTCGACTTCCCCTCCCATACTTCGTAATGTGTCGTTATCATTATATCACGGCACCGGCTACTCCTCCATCCTCGCCATACCCTTCATTTATCATCTTTTTTGGGGTCACGCCTCCTTCTAATGGCTAGTTCCAGATTGGGAGTGCAAAGGACATTTTAATTTCCTTCCTAATTCTCTTAACTCTTGCCTTGATTTGTTTCTGCTTCAATCTCTGCACTTCTTTTCTTTTCTTTCTCTCTCTCACTTTCTCTCTCTTTCCCGCTTAGTCTCTATGCTCTATCAATATTCTGTCATTCTAGTGTAATTTGTTTTCTTTCCGTATAGTTATCTCCTATTTGATATACAAAAATGGTTTCTAAAAGGAACTTCATCGACAGTTAATCTTCTCTCCCAACCAATTAGTAAAAGACATTGGCTCTGTCTTAATCATAAACCATATTGGCTCCGTCTGTAGTATCACTGTAAGATAATGGGGAAATTTATCCTATTCGATACATTGACTGTAATTTGCAAAGGACTCTCAATCCTGATCGTAAATTATATTTTTTTTTGTCTTATCCGTTTATTTCTTCCTGTCATGTTCGTGAAAGCCGCTGGTTGTGTCTGTGCCTCACAAATATACAATTTGCAAGATATAAGTATTTCTCAAACGAAAAGATCGAGTACAAGGGTATTGTGCATTTAGCTGAAAATTAATTTGTAAATTATTTTTTGCTTGTTTACCTACACACACACACACACACACACACACACACACACACACACACACACACACACACACACACACACACACACACACACACTCACACACTCACACACACACACACACACACACACACACACACACACACACACACACACACACACACACACACACACACACATTTTGGAGGTTGGGGCCTCGCGGCTCAGCTTTGTCTTCGATCCGCAAGTCACTGAGTGGACAGCGCTTCGGGGTCGTAGTCCCAATGGACTGGGTTCGACTCCAGGCGGAGGCGGAAACAAACCGACAAAATTTCTTTCACCCTGATGGGCCTGTTCACCTAGCAGTAAATGGGTACCTTGAAGTTAACCAGCTGCTACGGGCTGCTTCCTGGGGATGTGTGTGTGCGCGAGTGTGTTAAGAGAGAAATATATGTAGTAGATATAATAGATGAAATAGATTGGTTAGAAAGGCGGGGTCCAAGAGCTAAAAGGCTCAAATTCTGCAGACACAAATAGTAAATACACACAGACACACGAAAGCAGGTTAAGCAACACAAATGTTAACAAACCTGACCTGACCTGACTCTAGTCAGTCCGTTGTCACATGGTAAGCGTGACATTTCTAGAGGTTTTGACTGCTCAGCAGCAGACGCGGCTAAGCTCGTGCCTTAACATGTCGATACTCATATTCCTTAGTCCCTTGAGGCTTCATTATTTTGGTGCTTTAAACTAAAGCACCGGAACTTTGACACTATGGTCGATAACGTCAAAGCTACTGTGCATTGTCAGGACAGGCTACTTGATCTGCACGTGACAGCTAATTACCACCAAAACATGAGGCGTTTTATTCTATTCTGGAAGGTTAAGTAAAAATACACGCCCGAATCAACATTAGATTCTTCTATTTCCTTAATATGTTTTTTCCTCCAAGCCAATAAAAGTTACATGCGCCTTATATTCATTCTGCATTGCGTTCATTATTAGCTATCTCAAATATATGATCTAAACCTCTTTCAATAGAAGTCACTTTCCTCAATACCGTCTCCAAGTTTTTCTCGGTATGAATCTTTACTTGTGAGATAATCCCTTCCCAACCTTATTATATATGACTGATGTCCTCAATGACTATTAACTATTCTCTCAGGGACGGTGAAGATGGCCAGATGGGAGGATGGATATGACCAGTGAGTATTGAGATGGCCAGTAAGTATTGAGATGGCCAGTAAGTATTGAGATGGCCAGTGAGGGTGAAGATGGCCAGTGTAGGGAGAGGAGACCAATGAGATGGAGGTGGCCAGTGAGATGGAGGTGGCCAGTGAGGGTGGAGATGACCAGTGAGGGGGTTAGAGATGAAGGAAGTGAAGAGATACAGAGTTGGAGATGAAGGAGGGATAGAGAGCCTGAGGGTCAGGAGGTGAGATGATGCAGGAATCGTGTCACCGGTAAGAGGGAGGGAGAGGAAAGGGGAGGTATGGCAGAGTTGGGGCCCCAGGGACACCCCAACGTCCCCTCTTAACCCTCCATTTATCTGTTCCACTGTCCTACCTCCCATTGTCTTCGATCGCCAATGTGTTGGTTATTGGTTTAAATATTTATGTTCATGGGTGTCTAAATGTTAATATAAGTTGCACTCACAAATACTATACGTAAACACACACACACACACACACACACACACACACGCACGCACGCACGCACGCACGCACACACACACACACACACACACACACACACACACACATTATCTCTCTAGTAACGTTTATCATCTTCCTTGTAATTTAATCTTCTATATCTTTTAGAACATTGTATAATCTTCCCCCATTCTTAAGCCCTGTCCTTTATTAGTTTCGTCTCCCCTCACCCCTCCCCCAACACGACCACTCTACCCTCCCCATCTCCCCCTTCCCACACCAGCACAACCACTACCCACCCACGCTGCCCTTCTCACCCCTCCCACCACCCACCCCCACTACCGTCTTATATATCGGTCTTGGCGACGTAATGGGACTCAGGTCGGGCCGTCACTTCTTATTTGATTTAAAACTTGACTTATGCCCGTGTAATCGGGTTAGTCGCAGGCCCAATAGCTCTCATTCTGGCGTTATTTACAATTTGAGTCTTGGAAATTATGGGGGGTGGAGGGTACATGCCCAAGAGAGTGGGGGTGGAGGGGGGAGGAGAAGGGAAGGAGGGGGGTGTCATGAGGAGGGACAGAGGAAGATCAGAAGGAAAAGAGTGAACGGTAAATATTATTGGAAAGTTAAAGATATGGCTGAAAGGAAAAATTGCGTAGAGAAAATATGAGTTAGAAATGGGGATGAGACGAATTGGGGGAGAGGAAGGGAAGGGATATGTTACAGAGTTACAGAAGGAGGGGAGGTGAATATTACAGCCACACAGCTCCTGGTATTCGTCAAGCTAAAAGACAGTAGTATGTATATATATATATATATATATATATATATATATATATATATGTCGTACCTAGTAGCCAGAACTCACTTCTCAGCCTACTATTCAAGGCCCGATTTGCCTAATAAGCCAAGTTTTCCTGAATTAATATATTTACTATAATTTTTTTCTTATGAAATGATAAAGCAACCCTTTTCTCTATGTATGAGGTCAATTTTTTTTTTATTGGAGTTAAAATTAACGTAGATATATGACCGAACCTAACCAACCCTACCTAACCTAACCTAACCTATATTTATAGGTAAGGTTAGGTTAGGTAGCCAAAAAAAGCTAGGTTAGGTTAGGTTAGGTAGGTTAGATAGACGAAAAAACATTAATTCATGAAAACTTGGCTTATTAGGCAAATTGGGCCTTGAATAGTAGGCTGAGAAGTGCGTTCTGGCTATTAGGTACGACATATATATATATATATATATATATATATATATATATATATATATATATATATATATATATATATATATATATATATATATGTATATGTATATGTATATGTATATATATATATATATATATATATATATATATATATATATATATATATATATGTATTTATATATGTATATGTATATATATATGTATATATATATATATATATATATGTATATATATATATATATATATATATATATATATATATATATATATATATATATATATATATATATATATATATATATATATATAATCCACGGATTAGACAATTATTACCCTCTTCACCTGGCCCAAGACTTCAGCGGTTGAAAAGATTAAAGGCTTCTCTCAAAAGCACATGAGTCGGGGTTAGGTAGATCCCTCACCATTATATGTTGAGCTGTTGCATGTTATTTTAGTGTGTGTTTGTGTGTGTGTGTGTGTGTGTGTGTGTGTGTGTGTGTGTGTGTGTGTGTGTGTGTGTGTGTGTGTGTGTGTGTGTGTGTGTGTATCAAGATTCATAGCATCAACAAAACCCTATCGGGCTGCTACCTCTCCCTAATATCAAAAGACAAATTTCACTACTAAATCTCACACGTTTAAGTCCTCCATAAAAGTTCTTCAGAGCACTTAATAACACTCATCCACTTTTGATTGGTTTCTACAAGTTTATTAATGTCAAAAGTACTTTAGTCTTCTTCGCAAATTTTTCCCAATTTGGTCTCTCGTGGAAAAATCTGATCAACTCGACCTCCTCCATCGCGAAACCTTTCTTATATAATATTATCTATTTTATAAGATTTCATTCTCACTAGCTGTAACACTACTTGCGTCTTTATTTGTATATATTAGTAAAATGTAAAAAAAAATTAAATCATGTGCTTCAATAGCATTTTCTCATCAATATGACCCTTCTCTAGGGCAATTTTATTAACTGACCCAATAACATCAACATACCCTAAGATAACATATAATACGTTTCTAAGACAGTAATAAATGACATATAAGCACACATCAGAACAAAATTATTATGCGCAGTTCTTGAGATATTCAAAAGTTGTGAAACATCTCGAAATTAAACAAAAAATAATATAAGTTTTGCTAAATATTTCTGGATATTTAGATTTATCAAAGACAGTCCAACAAGTAACCAGAAAGCCATGGAAATGTCTATGTCTGCCTGAAGACAACCCACAGGAGCCTCCTCTAGATATTGTCTGGGACATCAACACTAATATTATCCCTTGCGAATTCCCTACCCGCCACTACTACCAAATAAGAGTGTCAACTAAACGAAATGAGACAAACGGTAACCGTAGAGTTGACTGAAAAAGTATTTGATAAAACGTTGGGTTACCGTTACCTGTGGCAGGTGGCTGCAGGTGACGGATCTCCCAATCCTGAGCACTCCAGTTGCAAACTCTGTGAGCAGGAACTACGGCACGATCTCCCGCACTACATCACTGAATGCCCAGTTATTAGACCTTTCAGACCAGTTGGCATGAGGTACCTGGAGCTCTACAATTGCTTTATTCACTCTCGTATTCTTGAAGATATCCTCACAGTGTACCCAAAATTTGCCAGTGCAGGCTACTAAACATATGGCCCTGTATGACTAACCATCCTGCGAGATGGGAACTTTTATTACCACTGCTACCTTATTCAATCTTGTGTTGATGATATCCTCAAAATGCTTCTGGAGTCTGCCAGTGCAGACTGCCCATCACATGCCTCTGTATGACTAACTATCCTGTGTGATGGGGATTTTTTAGCATCACCTAGTTAGCTTTTTTGACACACTGTACTCCATTTCATGTAGTCTAGGGTAGCTGCACTAATGCAGATGTACCTCATGTATTAATAAAAAAAAATTACTTTATTCACTCGTGGTCTTGAAGATATCCTCATAGTGCACCCAAAATTTGCCAAAATTTGCACCCCAAAAAACCTGTATGACTAACCTTCCTGCGCAATGGGGATTGTTTAGTAAACACATTGAGTTTAGGGCAGCCGTGTAAATATAAACGACTAGGTACCTTAGGATTACATAGCTAGCTGTTGATACACTGTAACCCTTCATATGGTATGGGGCAGCTGAATAAATGCAGACGACCTAAGTTATTGAACAAAATCTAACGTTACTGAATTATTAAAAAAAGTATCTTGAACAAACTGCAGACACACACACACACACACACACACACACACACACACACACACACACACACACACACACACACACACACACACACACACACACACACACGCACACACACGCACGCACACACACACACACACACACACACACACACACACACACACACACAGTAAAAATACATTAGCTTACAAAAACTACATGTCATTTCCATTGCACTAAAGTTTCCTCTTCCCTCTCTATCTCTCCCATGTCCCCTCTCTCCTCTATCCCCTCACACCCCTCTCCCCTCAGCTCGGGTCATGTTGCTGTCTTTGAAGTGGAGTTCAACACTTCAATCTCAACTAATGGAACCAACTCAAGTGTGTCAAATTAAGGTGTTGTGTAGCTGACCAGTGGCTGAGAGCAGGGAGGGAGGGAGGGAGGAAGCCAGGGAGGGAGGGAGGAAGCCAGGGAGGTAGGGAGGAAGCCAGGGCGAGAGGAAGCCTGGGAGGCAGGAAGCCAGGGAGCAAGCCAGGGAGGGATAGAGAGAGAAACGCAAGAAGGGAAGGAAGTTCACCATGTTGGGGAGGGGGCAGAAAGAGAAGGAGGCAAGAAGCGAGTGAGGAAGACAGAAAGATGGGGGTGGGGGCAGGAAGTGAAGGAGGGGATACAAAGAGAGGAAGCCAGGTAGAGGTCAAGAATGTAGTACAGCGTGAGGGACGGAAGCAGAAGCAAAGATAAGAGAGACAGAATGAGGGAAGAGTGAGGGAGTGGAATGAAAGCAGAGAAATAAAGGGAACGAAATAAGGGATTAAGGAGAAAAGGAAAGACTGGTGAAGAGAATGCGAAAGGATGTAGAGGACAATATGCAATAGAAAAGTAAGATAGGTAGACGGAAGGAGAGCTACTTCTCTGACAAGTGAGAGAAAGTGATAGAGGGAGAAATTTGTCTTTAATGATGAAAAGGGACGAATATGAGAAGGAAAAGGAGAAGAAAAAAGTGGGATGGAAGAGGTAGAAGTGAGAGAAAATCGCAGCAGGTTAGATACTTCAAATTTTGTTTCTAGATTTTGAGGGTGGAGGAAAGTTTTGGAGAAGAGGGGAAAGGTGCGAAAAGAAGAGGAAAACAGGCCAGCCATATGAGATGAGGGGGTGGAAGGGATGGGAGGGAATATCCATTGGGGGGGGAGAGGGGAGAAGGAAGGTTGGGGGACTAAAGAAAATGAGAATGAAGGACTGAGAGGGGAAACTATTCAGGGTTGGTGTGGGACGCTGTGATCGGGGTAGGTAGGGCAGGCGTGAGGAGCTGTGAGGGTTAGGGGAGGGTTAGGGGAGGGATAGGAGTTAGGCGCTGTGAGAGAAGCAAAGGTAAGCATTGGGATCTTGCTATCCCCCTTCTCTATCTCCAATTTTATCACCATCTATCTTCACCTTACTTTGTTCTCCTCCGCATTTCTGTGCCTTTCCATCTTCTTCTCTTCATGTTTCTTCAAATTCTTGTCCTTAATCTCTAAATTCTTCCAGTTCATCTCCTATTTTCTCAATCATTCTTCTCGTTCTCCTCATTTACTTATTCTATAATAAGTAATATTATCCTCTAGAATTCATGTTCAAAACGCCAAATTTATTTCGTTAAATTTACTGTTTTATTTTCGTTTATTTTTATACACGTTAATGCGGAGAAATTGAAGGACGTCACACAAGCACTCGACCGTCACGCAAGCACTCGACCGTCACACAAACCCTCGACCGTCACACAAGCCCTCGACCGTCACACAAGCCCTCGACCGTCACACAAGACCTCGACCGTCACACAAGCACTCGACCGTCATACAAGCACTCGACCGTCACACAAGCACTCGACCATCACGCAAGATCTCAACCGTCACACAAGCCCTCGACCGTCACACAAGCCCTCGACCGTCACACAAGCACTCGACCGTCACACAAGCCCTCGACCGTCACACAAGCCCTCAACCGTCACACAAGCCCTCGACCGTCACACAAGCCCTCGACCGTCACACAAGCACTCGACCGTCACACAAGCACTCGACCATCACGCAAGACCTCAACCGTCACACAAGCCCTCGACCGTCACACAAGCCCTCGACCGTCACACAAGCACTCGACCGTCACACAAGCCCTCGACCGTCACACAAGCACTCAACCGTCACACAAGACCTCGACCGTCACACAAGCCCTCAACCGTCATACAAGCACTCGACCGTCACACAAGCACTCGACCATCACGCAAGACCTCAACCGTCACACAAGCCCTCGACCGTCACACAAGCACTCGACCGTCACACAAGCACTCGACCATCACGCAAGACCTCAACCGTCACACAAGCCCTCGACCGTCACACAAGCACTCGACCATCACGCAAGATCTCAACCGTCACACAAGCCCTCGACCGTCACACAAGCCCTCGACCGTCACACAAGCACTCGACCGTCACACAAGCACTCGACCGTCACACAAGCACTCGACCGTCACACAAAGACACTTTCATCTCTGCATACCGCTACCCATGAGCTGTTCTTGTAACCAATACTAAAACACTTCTGATGTTTTAATTATTGTTTGCTTTTATTGCCTGTTTTATTTGTTGCATTTGATTACCGTTTATTGATTCTCTCTGTCCGTCCGTCTGTCTGTCTGTCTCTCTCTCCTGCCTTTAATCTTAATTTAGCTTCTCCCTTCCCTTCTTCCGTCCTTATCATGTGTTTCCATCTCATTTCTTTTCCCTTTCTTCTCTTCCAATTAATCATCTATGGCTTTCTCCCCGAATTCCTCTATTCATCATTTTTCTCTTCTCTCCCTTCCTGTATTTCTCCTCCAATTTTGCTCTATTTCTGATCTTTGCTCATCTGTTATCTACTTATCGTTTATTTGACATTACCTACTTTCTTTATTTTACCTCAAGCTCCCTCTTCCATATTCTTCCCTCTTTTTACATTTTGCCCTCTTTCACATTCTTCCCTCTTTCACATTCTTCCCTCTTCCATATTTTTCCTCTCCCTTTTTATTCCACTCTTCCTTCCTTCCTCCTGTTATCTTCTTCCATCTCCTTCGTTACTTTATAATCTTTCTTCGTCACCTTTCTTCTAAATTTCGTATGTTCTGTGTCTCCAAATAATCCCCTTCAATCCTTCTTTCTTTTCTTGTAATTTTCTCCGTTTATCCTTCTTTTCCAATCTTTCTCTCTCTCCCACTCCCTCCCTTACATCCCTCCCTCTATACCACTCCCTCATGTCCCCCCCCTCTATGCTCCTCCCTACCTATCTCTCCTTCATTCCCTCCCTCCCTCCCTCCCCAACTGCTGCTCGTCCAGCTGTTTGCCTTCCATCCCTGAAATCCTTGAATTCCCTTTGTCCAGTCCTGTTTTTTTTTACACCCAAACGGATTAGGAAAACACACGGGGGAAGAAGAATTAGATGATGAAAAGGTCCGCCCTCACCCTCCCCCTCACCTCTTCCCCCTCACTCCTACCTGGGTCTCCCCCCCCCCCCACCCCCTTTATTGATTTTCAGGGAAAGAGATTGACAGAATCAAAATAATGTGAATTGTTCTGTCTCTTGTTCATTCGTTTCTGTATATATCCGGAACTCGATCTTAGGTTCCTGTCCCTATCTCTGTCAGGGCCGTAAGGGGATGAGCTTGACAGTAGGAGATTGTTGCCTCCACTTTGTGCCATGCCCGTCTATTCACTCGCTTTAACCCGTTTTGGCTATCTATCTACTCCTGTAATCGACACACACTCTTTGCTTCCTATCCAATCCTGTGATTGTCACCTATTGTCTTGATTTACAGTCCAGTCCTATGATCGTCACCCTCTGTCTCAGCCTCCCGTCCACTGCTATGATCGTCACTCACTGTCTCAGCTTCCCGTCCATTGCTATGATCGTCACTCTGTCTCAGCTTCCCGTCCACTGCTATGATCGTCACTCACTGTCTCAGCTTCCCGTCCACTGCTATGATCGTCACTCTGTCTCAGCTTCCAGTCCACTGCTATGACCGTCACTCTCTGTCTCAACTTCTCGTCTACTGCTATGATCGTCACTCTCTGTCTCAGCTTCCTGTCCACTCTTGTGTTCATCGCCGCGTATTGACTTTGAGGGGAAGAGCTTTTGACCATCGAATCCAAACTATGTGCGGCCATCCTCCTTGTCGTTTCATTAATCTGGTCTTTGTTTATGCTTCTATCTCTTCTCGAGTCTTGCTTCGTTAGCTTTGATTTTCAAAGAGATTGGCAATCTTAATAAAAGCATTTGTGGAACATTATGTCTGCTAGTTTTTGGGGGCATTTGTCTATCCATTTACGTTTCCCCTCGTGGCTCAGTCGGTAGAGCACTCGTCTCTCATGCTGGAGGTCGCATGTTCGAGGCTCCTATTGCCCTTGTGAAGAAATTATATATATATATATATATATATATATATATATATATATATATATATATATATATATATATATATATAATGTCTAGCCTAGTACCTTCTATCATCCTGTGTATTGTGTGTTGTCTATTTGTCCCTTTGCTTTTCATCAACTCTTCTGTCTGATCTATCAACCTGTTCTGCTCATTTCTCCTGTTTATCTCTTTATTTCCATCTATTCTCACCTACTAACTACATTTTTTACAATCAAAATATTAAGTCTAACCATGTGGAAAAAATGTTGAACATGGAAATAGTTATAATTTGTAAGGACATAATTTGTATAATTTATGGACAAATATTTTAGAACTACAGAGAATGAGAAGATCGCGTAGCAAGGCTTTTAAACAAACAACCCGACTCACGTAAGGATGATTTGGTCAATCATGGACCCTTCCTTATCAAGTCTTGACGTCATGAACCAGATCGAAACGTCGTCCGTTTTAGTTCCTGTGAATGGGTTGGGTTATAATTTGCACCACATTATAGCTAGCTATCTAAGTAAAAATATTGGATACAGCAGTGGGAGCCGCATCACCCAGCATGGGGTGCGAAGATCTGTCAGCTTATCCTAATATATAGAATACTTTTAGGGTTCAAGAGTTTCGTGAAGCGGAATTTTCTTTTATTGCGGGAGGGCACGATTTAAGTGGGTTAGGATTTGTTAAGTTTTAACAACCCACTTCCATTCGATGCCTCCTGTTTGTTGGGGCTCTACCTCACTCTCCACCCACCACCCATTTGTTGACGGGTCCTCCCTCACTCTCCCCCACCACCCTTTGTTGGGTTGTTCCAACTCTACCTCCTCCCTAACCCACATCCGTTATTTTAGCAGCTCCTACAGTGAATGGCTGTCTCGAGGGAGGAGGTGACTCTGGGCACGAAAGGAAGGGGGAAGGAAGATGACGAGAGATGATAGAGGATCGAAACATCGTTGATCATTTCAAAAGAAAACCCTCCCTCCTTCCAATTCCAGCTGGAGTGAGCAAGCGAGAGGGACTACTCTAAGACTATCGACATCCCCCCCCCTCCCTCCTGGACCTACCAGACTGTGGGGTAATAGGGGTTGGTGGTTCTTGTGGGACTGAGGGTGTTGGGGTGGGGGGCAACTCAGGAGGACCAAGAACATTTTCCAGGCTCCCCACTTACAGGGTCTTCTTGTTTATAGGATTTAACGAGAGGAGAGGACGACGGCCGCTGGTCAAAGGCATTACGATGAATCAGGAATGACAATTTCCATCGGCTCGGCCCCGGTTGTCACTTCGACTTCACCTCTCCGAGACCTCCAGTTTTTCCCTGAAAATTTTTCTCCGGTTCCTCGGGCTTATGTGGCGAAGATGGACGCGGGTGCTTTTCTCTCCTTCTTTCTTATTTAGTCTGGAATGTTTCCGGAAGTTTCCAGGTCATTGTTCATGTGTTTGTATATGTCTATTCGTCCATATGTGCGCACTTATTGCAGCTTGGTAGACGAGCTTCAGTTCTTGAACCTCCCATCTTTCAATCGCAGTTGCTTCACAACAAAATTGTCCCGGGATTGATTTCCGCGGAAGGATAAAGACGTTTTGTCACATTTTACTTTACCTAATGAATATGTTCATCTAGCGTGGAATAGATATCTTGAAATTTGGTAACTGTTGTGGATTTCATCACGGAAAAGGGCAGTCGTTCGCCTAGGGGACATCGATATGCCTAACAGGCTTCCTGTCTCTGGCAATGTACAATCTGAAACCTTCTCATAGCTGCTCTCTCCACTAGCTCACTACTCTTACATTGAAGGACTTGCTAGCATCCCTGTTGCTCATCTGATTTTCTAGTGTCCACCTATGCCCTCTCGTCATGTCGCAATTCATGTACAGCATTGTTATTACGTCCCTGCCTCAAATAATCTTATATATAGTAATCAGTCACCTTTTTCCCTTCTTCCTTCCAACGTAGTGAGGTCTATGTCAGAAATATGTCTTGTAGCAAACCTTAACACTCAGATTTGGCATTGCGCTTCGAGTATTCCACACTGGTGGTGCATATTCAAGTAATGGTCTTATACACGAAATGTACAACCCTCTGAAAACGTTCATGTTGGGGTGTCTGATGGTTACAGATATGTTTAGCAGCTTAGCATTTGTTGCTGATGCTATTCAGTTAATGGGTGTCTCAATATTACTAAATATATATTATCTTGCATATGCTTGAGTAACAATCAATAATCCATTTCTCAAAGTTGTTTAAGTCGAATCTGACCTTAAAGTTGTGGATGGAGCTTCCACGACTTCTTCTTTCAGTGTACTTGTTGACCACCAGTACAGAGTTTTTCTTTACATTTCTTCGATACATTTGCGTTTTAAGCTTTCACCAATATCCTCTCGTTTTTCTTTCAAGTCAAAATACGTGATAGCCAGGGGGTGAGCCCTGGCTATGCAGGTTCGAACCCAGGTCGGGTTATAGAGTTCTTACGATATATATATATATATATATATATATATATATATATATATATATATATATATATATATATATATATATATATATATATATATATATATATATATATATAAACAAACAAAAGATTAATTTACATCCCCACGAGAGCTATGATCTGATTACAGAAAGAGGAATGCGGTGAGAGAGATACCATGACTAAGGATAATGAAGGGGTATACTGGAGAAACGAGAAATAATGGGATGTAAGTGCAATTGTTAAATAAGGAGTGAAAGGGTCAAAATATGAGAGGAAATGCGGGTAGGTGAGGGTCAATATGGGGGGGTAAAGAGAGGATAGGGATAGGCAATGGGGGATAAGATAAAGAGGGGGGGGGGGGAAGAAGCCAAGAATCCACGAGGGATGTCCAATCAAAGCGACAAAGGAACACTCTCTGGGTGGTGCGTCTGGTGTGGCCAGTCGCAGTGATTGGGATAAACAGCATCTAAGAGGAATTCCCTGTTTTTCACGCCGGAGAATAAATTGCTCGTACCTTTGTCTCTCGTCTTAAGGAACGTCCCTTCGTCCCTCCTTACCCCCCCCCCCTATTTACCTACCTCTCTCCACACTCTCCCCCATTTTCACCTACATATCTCCAGCCCGCTTTTAAATACATATCTCCACCCCAATTTATCTACATTTCTTAAACACCCCTATTTCAGTCCCTCCCTCCACACGCCCCCATTCCACAGTCCCTCCATATAACCTAATTATCTCCCTCCCACGATACATGCCTTTTTTCCCCTCTCCCTACATCTTTTTCCTCCAAACCTCTCTCTCCTCTTCCTTCCACACCCCCTCCCCATTTTTCTATTTCAATCCACATCCCAAACTCAATTTTCTTTTCCTCCCCATTCTAGTTTCACACTGTCTCGACGTACCTATCTCTTTCTTCATGTTACTCCCCATTTCACTCACTCTCCCGTCGCTACTTCTCCATTTTTCTACCTCACTCCCTATTTTTAAATCACTCTCAGTCATTTCCCTTCAAGCATTGTCACATATTTCTGCCAATTTCGCAGCATTTTCCTTCCTATTTCCTCATCTCATCACATTACCTCTACTACCCACTCTTCCTCTCCCCATTTCCTCACCTTTGCCCAACCTTCATCTCATTACACCACCAAGCTTCCCTAACTGCCCTCTTCAGCCTACTTCCCATTTTCCAACTCGCATTCTTTCATAATTTTCCCGTTTTCTTTCTCACGTCTCTCCAATCGTTCCCTATCCCTCCCTCTCCGTTCTCCTAGCCATCAGTTTTCTATCAATTCCTTCTTTTCTTTCCTTTCTCTCTCTTTCTCCCTCTTTCCCCGCTCACTACCGTCCGAAGACTGTTCCATCTCCTGGGAAAGTTCGTAGCAACTCTTTAATTGGTTTCCCGGGTCGGTATTGGGAGTCATTGGTTGTCACAAGAGAAACTTCAGAGTGGTGAGTGCTGTTGTCACGTACTCTGCCACGTACCTGCACGTGCACACACGCTGTCACGCTCACTCACGCTGCCTGGTTCCTGCACGTGCATATTTACACGCACGCTACCACGTATCTGCACGTACTCACGTATACATATCTGCCACGTACTTTCACATGGAAATTAAGTCATTAAAATTATTTAAAAATATTGAGAAGGTGGAACTTGGAGGGAGGGAATTATCAGTGGAAAGAGCCAAGCCATTACGACTATATACCAGGTGGAACTTTGAGAAAACCCTTGAATTGCAAGTACATCTAGGCGAGCACCTCTAGGTGTACACCTCTAGGCGAGCACCTCTAGGTGTACACCTCTAGGCGAGCACCTCTAGGTGTACACCTCTAGGCCAGCACCTCTAGGTGTACACCTCTAGGCGAGCACCTCTAGGTGTACACCTCTAGGCCAGCACCTCTAGGCCAGCACCTCTAGGTGAGCGTGCATACACATCAATCATATATGAGAAACAATGAAATAATACATTACAAAGCAGCAAAAATTTAGCCCAAACTTTTAAATACTGACGTTAGAAGTGGACTGTAAGAGGTATAAGTCAGCCAGGCTGAGACATATTGAGACCTATCAATAAAGAACAACTTTCAAAACGCATTCAACACTAACAGGTAAGCCTTCAAACTAAGGCATAAGCGCGTCAATTCGCTCAAGATTGAGTGACAGCAGGGTAGGGGATCGAAGCATCTTATAGATCTGGGTGTGACAAGAGGCATTAAGACCGGACAAAATTTAGTAATTGTTACTAAAGCGACACAAGTAAGAACCTAAGCAAACCCATTAACGATGAAGGTTAATTTAGGGGGGAACTTCCCGACAGCAAGAAAATAGCAAATGTTCTATCCGTTTTCAAAACGAGTGATTCACAGATGGAACCTCAGTTATAATAAGATTTAAGTCACTCAAAATCGCTTCAGTTCAACATCCTTCCCCTTCTTTACCCTGCACCTCCCAAGAATAAAGTTGAATTAAATGCAAAAAAATGCATAATTGATGTTAGTGGAGAAAGTTTAGGTACAGTCTCATCTAAATTGGCTCGTCAGAAGGGGGTAAATCTCCTTTCTTTCCTCCAGTCACACTTTCTCAAAGTCTGATGTGGCAGATACCACAGCCACACCCTTTTCCCGAACGTCTCAGCCAGATCCCTCCCTGGAATACCACAGCCAGATCCTTCCCCCCAACACCAGATCCCTTCCTTCTCTTATGCAACTCCCTATCAACTAAAAAGATCCAGCACGAACATAAAACACACACAACACACACACACACACACACACACACACACACACACACACACACACACACACACACACACACACACACACACACACACACACAAATGTCTTAAAAATGGCCAAAGAGCATTGTTTAATGAGATCAGAAAGTTGGTACAATGCAGTAATGAATGGAAATTACGTAATCATGAACGAAGTGAACTCAATTAAAGGTTTTTTCGTCTCTTATATCATCCAATTTCATGCTAATTTATAGTGCCGCGATTAACACGCTCGGCAATTCAAATGGCGAGAGAAAGCGATAGTGTCCTGGTATTGCTGGTGTCTCGAGGGGGGAGGGGGTTGTCTCCCTTGTGTGGGGGTGGGGGGTGTGGTGGGGGAGGGGGGTGCTTGTGTGGGAGTGGGGGGGTGTGGTCGGGGAGGGGGGCTTGTGTGGGAGTGGTGGGGGAGAGGGTTTGTCTCCTTTGTGTCCGACTGTGTGGGGTGGGGTGTACGTGGGGGTTATGATGTGTGTGTGTGTGTGTGTGTGTGAAAGATATGATAGTGTGTTTGGTGGGGGATAGTGAGGGGTGGGAGGAATGCGTGTGACTGGTAGCGGGAATGTGCCTGTGGAGGAGGGGGGGGCGATGGTGTTTATGGAAAGAATAGTGTGTGTTTGTGGGGGTTGTCTGACGGGGGGGAGGGTGTTTGTGTGAGCGTTGGTGTGAGAGGACTAGGTTGATGTGTGTGAGGGGGTTACGGGTTGTATCCATGTGAGTGTGTGTATGTGTGTGCGTGTGTTTTGAACTGACTCGTAGTAGCTCCGTTTAAATCTATCCAACCACATGGTCTGGACAGAAGAGCGACGGTCTCGCTTTAAGTAGGTCGGCGTTCAATCCCAAACTGTTCAAGTAGTATGAGCACCTTTCCTTCGCCCCCGTCCCATCCCAAATCCTTATTCTGATCCCTTCCCAGTGCTATATAGCCGTAATGACTTGGCGCTTACTCTGATAGTTCCCTTCCGTTTAAGTCTGTAATTTAGGTGGCTTGGTTTTTTCTTTGCGTGGTGGTGTGGGAAACGGAGCTAGGGGTGATTGAGAAAGGTAACGAACGGTATGAAGGGAAGAAGTGGGTTTGTGTGTAGCGTGTGTGGGCGTGAGGCGGTGTGTGAAGATGGTGTGGGCGTGAGGCGGTGTGATGAAAATGTGTGACGGGTGTGTGTGTGAGTAAGGCTGTGAGGGCGTATGTATAATGGGCTGTGAGCGTGTATGGAGGTATGTGTGTACTAACCTAATTGCATCTACAGAACGGGCTTCAGCTCGTCGACCCCGACTTTCCAGCCGCCAGTTATATAATGCATTAACTCTAGACTTAAAAAATGTACTTTTAAAAATGTGAATGGAGATGGCTTCTATCACCTCGGAGTCTGGTTCATTCCATTTTCTACTGACGGTAAATGAGAATTTTCTCATCTAACTGAAACAAGAGGTCATCTAACGATGACTTTTTTGTCAGTAGTATTAATGGTGAACGATTGTCTGGGAAATGTTAATGTATGCATCATGTCTGCTCTCTCTCTCTTTCCTAGCATCGTTCAGCTATTTCATCGAATTTTCGTTGTCTTTCCAAAGTAATTCTGGGAACAGCTTCGTTGCAAGGCTCTGCCTCATTTCAAGTTCTCTTTTGTGCTTTCGAGGTTGGGGCTTCACATTTTTGGATTGGTCTCACGTAGGTGGAGTGCGATACCCTGAATGCCTCTTGACTGAGGTTCCTCAAGGTTATTCTAATATTCGCCAGTTCAGAAAATGTCGCTGTTGATGCTAGGTCTATTCCTCTCTCTCTCAGAGATGTGGATTCCTTTCATTGTGTTTGGTGTAATGGGTCTCTTGTATTCATTGTAATCACCTTATACTTACTGGCATTGTATTCCAATAGCCCCTTCTTCGACCAAATCTGCAGCCTGTCCAGGTAGATGTGTGAAGTGAAGAATGGAGAGAGTGAAGGGAGTTGGGGGAAGAGACAGCCCACCCTGGCTTTTCCTTTCAGTACTTTGTACGTAGTGATCATGTCTTCTCTGATCCATCTCTTCACACTATTAGGTCAAGATACGTTAACCAATCTTGGTACGTGTGTATATATGTATGTATAGGAAGACGTACAAACACTAGACTATTGCAATTCTTCTCATTCCCAAAATTATTTCTCCCTACCTCTAGCATTCCGCACTTTCCCCGAAGACAACATCTTCCCTACCAGCCTCAACTTCCCCTCCACAAGGTCTCCCATACTCCCATCAACTCCCCCTCCCCCTCCACTACTCCCTTGCAATTTCACATGTCTTACGAATTGTGAAATTGCCATATCCATTTCGCAGTCTTAAACAGCGAAGAAAATCCCGACCCGAAATTAAATTTGCCTACAGATCTTTATGGGAGAGCCGCTGGTGTACGCCGTGCGCCTCATTTGCATATATGAACTGTGTGAGATAAGGCAAAGTCGCATTTCTTCAGTGATAGCGGAACGCGGGGTGGTTACAATTACATTAACAGTCTGGATCTGTGCATTTAGATGGGGGGACGAGTGGGGTTGGATGGGGATGATTGATGGGGGGGTTAAATGGGGAGAGGGGATTCGGGGATGGGAAAGGAGAGAAGGAATGGAAGGGGGGGGAGAAGGAATGGGAGTGGGGAAAGGGGCTTGTATGGAAAGAGGTGAAGAGAGGAGCATGAAAGAGGTGAAAGACAAATGGTGGGTGAGAGGGAGGAAGGTTAGTAAGCAGAAAAAAGAATTTGGGGAGAGAGACTTTTGAGGTGGCGGGCTACAGACGAGGGAGTAGTGATGCCGGAGTGATGTTTCTGAAATGGCATTGTAGATGCGACAAGGGGACAGGGGTGGGGTTAGAGGGAGATGATAGGGAACTTTACTGAGTCTGTGAGAGAAGAAGTAACTTCAGAAACAGATATGGAAAGAAAAAGGAGATTGTTAGAGTGACGAAAAAGAACGAGAAAGCAGAAAAGAATGAACACAGAGTAATAAAATATAACAAAAAGGAAAGTAGTAACAAAACGAGCTAAAAGGGGAAGAACGAGAAGAGGGAGAAGCAGGTTGAGAGGGGGTGAAAAGGGGGACAGGGGGGGGAAACAAGTGACACCACACTCCCCCCCACCCCCCATGGGAATGTAAATCACGCGGAGCCCGAACTTAAGAGTTGTCTCAGAATACCATGGCCATAATCAGAATGTGAGGCGGGTCTGGCCATTATGTAAAGCAGTGATGACGAAGCCCGGAGCCCCTTCTCAGCTCAGGCCAGCATATTTGCATTTAGAATCCATAGTTTCAAGTTTACGGCACTTTTTATGGGGGGATTCAGCAAGACGGTTTGTGGCTGAGAGAGAACGAGTGGTGCCAGTGCCAGGCTGTAGGCAGGGGGGGAGGGAGTCTTGTGGGAGAGTGCGTGAGGGGGGTGGGGGAGTGTGGAGGAGGAGGAGGAGTATGTGTGGGGGGAGTTTTTTGGTTGGGGAAGTGTGGTGTGGGAGTGTGTTTGTGTACTCACCTAGTTGTGCTTGCCGGGGTTAAGCTTCGGTTCTTTGGTCCCTCCTCTCAACCGTCAATTAACTGGTGTACAAGTTCCCGAGCCTATTAGCCTATTGGACTCGATCATATCTACATTTGAAACTGTATATGGAGTCTGCCTCAAGCACCTCGTTTCTTAATGCACATCATTTAATAACTACTGACACTAAAACATTTAATTTGGGTCCTCAGTTTCCACGTGTCTCTCTCGTACGAGTTCCACACGTGTTAAATTGTCTGTCTTTATATATCCTATTAATTCCTTTGGAAAATTTGTTTGTGGTCATCATGTCTCCGTTAACTCTTTGGTCTTTCAGTGATGTAAGGTGCAATTCATGTAGCTTTTCCTCCTAACTCAAACCTCGTAGTTCTGGGACTACTGTGGCATACCTTTGAACTTTTTTAAAACTTCGTCTAGGGTTTGACTAGACATGCATTCCACGCTGCAGCCGCATAAGCCAGAATTGGTTTGACATATGTGATATACAAGGTTTTTTATCGTTCCTTGCACAACATTCTAAACGCAATTCGAAGGTTGGCCATCCTATCATAAGCCGCTTATGATTTCGTTTTGATGTGGGCTTCAGGAGACAGGTTCGGTGTTATATCGACCCACGGTTCTTTTTCTCTACCCGATTCCTGAAAGATTTTATCTCCCATTTCGTACCTTGTACTTGCCTTCCCTGCTCCCTTCGCCTATTTCATTACTTTATATTTACTTTATATTTATATTACTTTTAGTATCCATGGTGATATTCTGTCTGGTCCAACAGTCTTTATCAGGTCCAGTTCCAGATGATGTTTCCTTCCCTCATCTGATACTCTCAAATTCTTCTAGTGCTGCCTGGTTTAACACCACCTCTCTCAATGCAGGCACCAAAATGACACTTCCTCTATTTTGAAAACCATCTGGAACCTCTTGTGGAGTTCTTCACACACCTCGTTATTGTCAGTGAGCCTGTCCTCCCATTTTCTTTTCTTTTCGTCATTCCTTCCTTCACTGTTATCTTTCCCTCGATGAGACTGTAAAGTAGTTTAGGAAGGGTTTTTGCTTTATTTGCTATGTCGTTTTCATCCTGTCTCTCTGCTTTCCTTTTCACACTTAGTTACTCATTCCTGGCCTTCTAATATATTTATATCCTATCTATTGTTTTGATATTCCAGTAGTTTTTCCATGTTATTGTACTTCCTTTGCATCTCTATGCAAAGGAAGAAAGTACAAATACTACCGTGACGTGAGGGTGGGTCTCACGTATGCTGGCATACGAGAGAGACCCATGTTCGTATCAGCACTGAATGCAACCATATATGTGAGGTGAGAGCAATCATTCACATGGATTAGTTCCCATGATCACACTAACAGTTGATGTTGGTAAGATATTCTGAGATAACCTCTTGAAACGGGAGAAATGATAGATGAATCACTTGAGAGATAAAGAATAGTTCAAGCTCTCTCACTCTCTCTTTCTCTCTCTCTCTCCCTCTCTCTCCCTCACTCCGTCCCTGGGAACAGCTTCCTGTACACGTTCTGCAGCCCCTCTCATCAAGCAAGCTTCCGTGACGAGGTGGAACGGAGGAGGGCTGGGACGGAGGCGGGAGGGGGAGGAAAAGGGGGTAGGAGAAAGGGGGAATGGGTAGAAGAGAAAGAGGGTGAGGGATGGTGTGGCTAGACTGTAGCAGTTAATGGGGGGCAGCTTAACCTTGTCTGGTATGATGAAGAGCGGGAAGGGGGGGGGGGGAGAGGTTATTCACAGTCAGTGAGGATTGTTACTCACAAAGAGGGGAGAGTATCAGGGAGGGAGGAGAGGGGAAGACACAGCCAGAGTGTCACATACGTACAAGCTCTCAGACAGTCAAGTCACATTAGCCAAATTATTTTTTCCGAAGATGCCAGAAGACGAGTCCCCCCCCCTCGGGCCACGTACTAGTCCCCTCGGGCCGCGCACAAGTCCCCTCGGGCCACGCACCAGACCCCTCGCGCCACGCACCAGTCCCCTCGCGCCACGCACCAGTCCCCTCGCGCCACGCACCAGTCCCCTCGCGGCACGCACCAGTCCCCTCGCGCCACGCACCAGTCCCCTCGGGCCACGCACCAGTCTCCTCACGCCACGCACCAGTCCCCTCGCGCCACGCACCAGTCCCCTCGCGCCACGCACCAGTCCCCTCGCGCCACGCACCAGTCCCCTCGGGCCACGCACCAGTCTCCTCGCGCCACGCACCAGTCCCCTCGCGCCACGCACCAGTCCCCTCGCGCCACGCACTAGTCCCCTCGGGCCACGCACCAGTCCCCTTGCGTCACGCACGAATCCACTTGCGTCACGCACGTGTCCACTTGCGTTATGCAAGAGTCCACTTACAGTTCCTTATAAGCAAACCCAGAAGACTCATATATATGAAGGGAGCCATTATTAGTAGTATAAGTATGGGTTTAACATTAAGTGAGCACACACACACACACACACACACACCATAAGAGTACTGGGAAGACTTTTTCCCAGTACTCTTTACCTATGATTGCTTTTTGGACCTCTGCGATTTTGTGGTTCATAAGGTTGTGAATTGTTAATGTTGTTAAGATCTATTGTTTGCGCTGAAGATAACGTTGCAGCTCTGTTGTCGACTAGATTTGTCATTTATATGTGGTGGGACAAACGTTGACATTTACCTCAAGGTTTATTCTAAATATTTTTCCCCAGTACTTCCTAAATTCTTGTTCGTTTTGTCTGTCTTCGTAAAGCTCATTCCTGAGGCATCTTTGATGTAAGGGGTTTCTTTGGTCGAGGCTTACATCAGGTTCTTTAACTTTCTTTTAGAACTTTCCTGGATTTCTGTGGTCCGTTTTTGTGGTTTATTTGATCATTCCAATTTTGGTGCATTCTTTATTAAGAGCACCTGTGAGACAAAGCAAATCTGTAGGAGTCATAGTGGGAGGGAGGGAAGGGAAGAGGGAGGGACGAAGGAGGGAGTGGACGCAAAGAGGAAGGGAGGGAAGGAGGGAGGCAGGAGTGTGGCGGCTGACTGTGGGTTCCACCATTACAACTGGTCAGCTCAGAGCAGATTTATGCCAGCCTCCGCGTCCGCAGCCTCAACCCCCTCAACCCCCCCATAATACCTTCAAACCACCCAACTTACACCTCCCCACTCCTCACCCACTAATACCAATGCATAATAACATACCCCTGCGGCCGTAAGACCACTGTAGTATCACAAAATACCAGACAAAATGCATTTTCGAAAAAGCCAGCGGGGTCGGCGAAGGACCGAGTGACCAGTAACGGCAGCTGGTCTTGACCAGTGGCCATTTTCTGATATATACATCACCAGTCATAAATAGTCGCTGATCAGGACACCCGGACATTAACCCGCCAGAAACCCATTCATATTGCAGGGACATCGATCCTAATTATGCCTCCCGCGGCCCATTGGACACCAGGCGGACAGAGGCTCCAGCAGTCTGTTGGTTCGCCTTGGATTTTTACCGTTCAATAGATAATGAAAGAGGGAGAGGATGAGAGAAACAGGGAATGTGAGAGAAAGAGATTGAGAAATGGGGAGAGTGAGAAAGAGATTGAGAGAAAGGGAAGCAAGCGCAGATTTAGTGGGGGGAGAGACAGTGGAAGACGATGAAACAGAGTACACTTATTAGTTGAACAATTATGTATATAAGCTGTTTAGTAATTAATTTATTAATTATCCGCTAACATTTACTCATTTATTTACTGAATCATTTACTCATTAATTCGTTTACTCATTCATTCGTTTACTCATTCAATTATTAATTTACTCATTCATTTACTCATTCATTTACATATATACTTAATATAGAATATTATTACATCTGTATTACATTAAAGGCGTAATTCACGCTTTATGCAAACTATTATTTAAGCTTATGCTTCAACAGAACCATCCGGTTCACCAACCGGACCATCTGGCTCACGAACAGAACCATCCGGCTCACCAACAGGATCATCCGGCTCACCAACAGAACCATCCGGTTCACCAATAGAACCATCCGGTTCTACAACAGAACCTTCCGGTTCTCCAACAGGACCAACCGATTCTCCAACAGGACCATCCGGTTCTCAAACATATATAGTAATGGCAGCGCTGCGGTTGTGCTAGTATTCAATACATTTGAGTCATTCAACCCCATGACACCATGCACCTGCCTATTTTAGCTGATGTAGTTAATACATGACCTGCTGTAGTTAGTATATGACCTGATGTAGTTAATACATGACCTTCTGTAGTTAGTCTGTGACCTGCTGTAGTTAATACATGACCTACTGTAGTTAGTATGTGACCTACTGTAGTTAATACATGACCTACTGTAGTTAGTATGTGACCTACTGTAGTTAATACATGACCTGCTGTAGTTAGTATGTGACCTGCTGTAGTTAATACATGACCTGCTGTAGTTAGTATGTGACTTGCTGTAGTTAATACATGACCTGCTGTAGTTAGTATGTGACCTGCTGTAGTTAATACATGACCAGCTGTAGTAAGTATGTGACCTGCTGTAGTTAATACATGACCTGTTGTAGTTAGTATGTGACCTGCTGTAGTTAATGCATGACCTGCTGTAGTTAGTATGTGACCTGCTGTAGTTAATACATGACCTGCTGTAGTTAGTATGTGACCTGCTGTAGTTAATGCATGACCTGCTGTAGTTAGTATGTGAAATGCTGTAGTTAATACATGACCCGCTGTAGTTAGTATGTGACCTGCTGTAGTTAATACATGACCTGCTGTAGCTAATACATGTCCTGCTGTAATAAATAAATTAGCTGCTGTAGCAAATAATTCGTAGAACACCAGGGGATGTCCGAAATAATAAATCCACCAGATTCTAAAGCAAATCCACATCCACATTAACAGAGTGCCTACTGCATTCATGGACTGCTTCATCGAGTCTAATCCGCTCTATATATCCGATTCCACCCCCATTCACCGTTGCGGTTAATCCATAAAACCCCATTCAGGGGGCCCTGGCCGAGGCAGGAGTTAAAGCGAATCCATCTAATCCAGTGACAAATCCGGCAGCAATGAACACGGCGGCCGTGACGTAGCGGTGAGGTGTATCAATATTACAAACGTTCCAATAACGTGTGGAGCCTGACGTCACCGCGACATTCCGAACGATGCACGCACATGTCACGGCGCTGACTGGGTTGTTACACGGGACATGCTGGTAATGTGGCCTGGGGGGGAGGGGGAGGGGCACGGTGGGTGTTGGGAAGGATGGGTGGGGTGGAGTGGTAGTGGGTTCATTGTGTTCATACTTGTTGGTATGTTATGCTACTACGAGGGCCAGCGGGGTGTGGAGTACCAGGACCAGGTTTGTGGAGCACCAGAGCCAGGTGTGTGGAGCACCAGGGCCAGGTGTGTGGAGCACCAGAGCCAGGTGTGTGGAGCACCAAAGCCAGGTGTGTGGAACACATTGGTGTAGGATTTATTTTGTGATGGAAGAATTGTTGCGCATGTTTCAGCTTTGTGTGTTGTGCTGAAGATGTTTGAGAGCTTCTGGAGACACAGTGATGCTGGTTGTTGGTGATGGTAGCGACGTTGATGTTGATTATGGCCATGGTGGTAATATAATTGTTGGTGGTGAGAGTTGTGGTGGAATAAATAGTGCTGGTGGTTGCTGGAATTTTGGTGGTTATAGAATTAGTAGTAAGTGGTGGTGGTGGCATTATTGATATTAGTATTGATAGTAGTATTGATAGTAGTAGTGGAAGTATTGATGGTAGCAGTAGTAATACTAGTAAAAGCTAAAGTAGCAACATAACTATTGGTAATAGCAGCAACGGTGGTGGTAATTATAAAAGTTCTGACTGAAACAACAGTTGTGTGTGAGTAAAAGTATTAATACAACACTATTAACACTACAGTAAAAACAGTAGAAGCATCTCCACAAACAAGAATATGTTCGGGGAAGCTGAAGCAGATTCATACGGAACATTAGCCAAGGCTGAATGCAGGAGATGACTGAAGCAGACGCAAGAGGGCGCAAGAGGACGCCGGTGGAGGCCAGAGTTTTTCAACGACCCATCGAGAGATTTCATACAAAATTGGACCATTCAGATCTTCAAGTGAGTGAATGAGAACGAGAGATGTGGGAAGAGTAAGGAATGGAGGGAGAGAGGGGGGGGGTGAAAGGGAATGAGAGTGGGTTGGTGCGAAATAGATGGTGAGGAACGGAGGGGTGTAAAAGAGGGAGGGATGGGAGGATGTGATGGAGGAACGGGTTATGAGGGATGGAAGATCGAATTATGAGAGGTTGTCAAGGAGCGTTTGACGGCAGGGTGTGAGGGAGGGACGGGGTTAAGGAGTGTGTGAGGGAGGGATGGGGCTGGAGAGGGTGTGAGGGAGGGACACAGTGGATGAAAGTGAGGGGGAGAGAATAAGAGGGAGCGGACGCAGCTGATTCCGGTGTAATTCCGGAATGATTCCTAGGAATGTGAACAATGAGATTGCCAATTAGAGGGCATCCGAGTGGGCCATCCGTCGGGGGACCAATTAAAGCAGTAATGGCAGTGACCGCTCGGGTCCAGAATATACTGAGGGCCCATGCCACATTTCACTTGGTCACCAGCACTGCTGCCACCACCACCGCCACCCACTGACCATCACCACCACCGCCACCCACTGATATCACCACCGCCACCCACTGACCATCACCACCACCGCCACCCACTGATATCACCACCCCCACCCACCGATATCACCACCACTACCACCGCTACCACCAACACAACCGCCATCCAACCACACCACCACCACCAGTTCCATTACCACCACCGCAACTACAAGCACCATCCCACACCATACCCCACCACCACCATTCCGCCCCAATCACGCCGTCAAAACACCCCAGCACCACCCCTCCTTCATTTACCCCCTCACCCCCCCTCACTACCTTCCTACCCCCCCATCACTTCATCACCACATATTACATGCCTCAAGCATTTTAAATATCGTGAAATCCACTATTTTTAATATTCAAAGATATACTTCAGAAGTGTTTGGATATGTGTGTGTGTATTCACCTGGTTGTGCTTGTGGGGGTTGAGCTTCGGCTCTTTGGTCCCGCCTCTCAACCGTCAATCAACTGTCGTACAGTTGTATGTAGATACAGTCATATTTACAATTGAAACTGTGTATGAAGTCTGCCTCCACCAGATCATTGATTGCCTAATGCATTCCATTTAACTACACTGACACTGAAAAAAATATTTCTAATATCTCTGTAGCTCGACTGGGTACTCAGTTTCCAACTAAATCCCTTTGTTCGTGTTTTACTCATGCTAAATAATTTGTCTTTGTCCACACTGTCCATTGCTCTGAGAATTTTGTAAGTAGTGTTTATGTCTCCACTTACTCATCTGTCTTCCAGGGACGTAAGGTTTGGCTCCCGTAGCCTTTCCTCGTAACTCATACCTTTCAGTTCTGGAACTAGTCTGGTGGCATACCTCTGAATCTTCTCTAAATTTGTCTTGTGTATGGACTCTAGGCTGGAGCTGCATACTCCAGGACTGATCTGCTATAAGTGTTCTGAATGATTCCTCACTACAAGTTTCTAAAGGCCAATCTAGCATATGCCGCTGATGATACCCTTTAGATGTTGGCTTCTGGGGACCGGTTCGGAGTGATATCAGCCACCAATGTGTGTGTGCGCGCTCGCGTGTCCGTGTGTGTTTGTGCGTGCGTGCATGTGTGTATTCAGGCGCATACCTCCCTAGAAACACAACCAAACAATAAACCCTATATGTATAACATTGTACACGTGTGTGTGTGTACACAATTGTTCACACGAGGGAGCATTAAAAGACGTGATTAGACT
Organism: Procambarus clarkii; assembly: GCF_040958095.1. Taxonomy (NCBI): domain Eukaryota; kingdom Metazoa; phylum Arthropoda; class Malacostraca; order Decapoda; family Cambaridae; genus Procambarus; species Procambarus clarkii. The sequence continues at coordinate 20,909,836 of NC_091237.1, read as the reverse complement.
TTGGTAATTGCCAAACTACGGCCAAACGTCATACTGAAAGGTCACAGCTCTAAATTTCTCGCATCATTAAGTAGTTAATTAATACAATGATTCATCGTTCTTTCTCATAACTATTTATGATAATTAATGATAATCCTTTACATTAATATTTGAGAATATAATAGTGGTGGAGAATGAGGGAGGAACATGAGGGAGGAACGTGAGGGGGGGGGGAGGTGAGGGTGGAACTAGGGTGAGGGAGGAACGTGAGGGGTGGGGAGGTGAGGGTGGAACTAGTGTGAGTGAGGAACGTGAAACAAAGATGGATTAAACAGGTATACCTTCACGAGGCATCAGATGTAAACAAAGATGAATTATGCTACATACACACACCTAAAATCATAGGGAATGATTCCTGCATATTTAACCCTTTTCTTTTGCTTCAGTGTTTCCCCAATCTCTGAGACCACCAATGACGCTGGTTCGATCCCACATTACTGCATCAATATTTCCTTATACGTTACCTCACGTGTCTGTGATGTTACTGTGTATATATCCATCCCTTCATTGAACAGTACGTAAACTATATTTAATATTCACCCTTTCACTCGACTTGCAACTCAACTATATTGTAGTTACCCTTCTTAATTAGACATCAGGGGTGGGAAATAGGTGTAACTTAAAAGAGCAACTCATTTTCTCTGACAATGAAGTAAATAAATATATTAAACCCTTCCTTAATAGTCTAAGGAAGTAATTATAATGCTGAATTACTTGACTCGACCTCGCGCGCACGCGCACGCGCACGCACACACACACACACACACACACACACACACACACACACACACACACACACACACACACATACACACACACACACACACACACACACACACACACACACACACACACACACACACTACGGGCTGTAGTAATACAGCTGTTACGGGCTGTTTCCTGGGGGGGAGGGTGAGTTTGGAAAGGAAAAAAATAATAATTGACAGTTGAGAGGCGGGCCCAAAGAGCCAGAGCTCAACCCCCGCAAGCACAACTAGATGAGTACACACACACACACAAAACAGGACAGCCGGCTATCACCTTTAACATACTACACTTTTATATATATTCAACAGGGCCTGCAGATTTAAAGCTGTTTTTTTTAATGTAGTTTGCGTGTTAGCTTAATCATTTCTCAACAATTATATATACTGCAAAGGTATGTATATATATATATATATATATATATATATATATATATATATATATATATATATATATATATATATATATATATATATATATCGTACCTAATAGACATAACGCACTACTCGATCTAGTATGCAAGGCCCAATTTGCCTAATAGGCAGAGTGATTTTCATTATTTTCAATAAAATAAATCCAATTGGTTTATTTGAATGAATATTGAATAAGGGGCTCAAGAGGTAGACATAAAGTGAGATAGAGGTAGAGAGATATATAGATATACAGAAATATATATAGAGATAGAACTAGAAAACAAGAGATATATAGGTCGAGATGAAGCGAGCAGACATACAGACCCGGGCAATGCCTGATACCCCCAAGTATATATTTCTTTTCTGTCATGATTACTAAGGAGCATACATATAAGCATTCACAGATCCTTACATATTCATTCATTTTTTGTAAACATACCAAAAAATAATACAAACATACACACACAGCTCTTAGGTCCCACCTCTCGACATTCAGTTAAATGATGCAAAGGTTCTTAAGCTTAGGGTTAAGGAACCTATACACCTGGTGACTGAAAATGAATGCTGGGACCCAAGAGCCAAAGCTCAACTACTGCAAGTACTATTAAATGAGCACAATGAAATGATTACTCACGCGCACACACACATACATACACATTCACCATGCGGAATGAAGAAATAGAGAAGCTATGACCACAACATACATGATAGTGAGGGGAATAGACAAGGCAGTCTAGATAGCTACTTTAATTTAAGAGAAAGCAAGACAAGAGTATGTAGCCGAAAAACCGCAAATGACTCGAAGGAATGTAAGGAAATACTCGTACTCTATACAGGTGGTCAACAAGTGGAATGTACTGAGATAAGTAGTTGTGGAAGCCACCTCCATCCACAACTTTCAGGCCAGACTCGACAACGAATTAAAAAATCAGAATACTTAAAATTATAACGCAACAGGTAAAACAAGGCCATTAGGCGGGGCATAAGGAGCTAGACCTCACTTTCCCGTAGTCAGTTAGGAACGCACGCACGCACGCACGCACGCACGCACGCACGCACGCACACACACACACACACACACACACACACACACACACACACACACTCAATCACACACGAGAAAACAACAGATCATCAGATTTTGGGAATATTTTAAGCCGGTGGCGCTTGTGACTAGTGGCGGTGTTTCATGTGGTTTTCTCGCTTTGAGGATTTACACGTAAAATGCATGATCGGATTTTTGGCGGCAATATTCCACACCGATTTGTTTTTTGTTTTTTCCTTTTTTTGGATAAGTGGTTTTGTAGGCGGAATAAACTGGGTTTGTGGTGTGTATGTCTGTGTGCTGAAAGAGGAGTTCAGGGTATATGGTATGAAGGAAGGGAGGGAGGAAAAGAAAGAGGGATTAAGATAAATCGGAATAGAAGAAAATAAGCAAGAGTAACGTTAGGAGGGAGTGAGGGAGGAAAGGATACAGCTCCGTCCAAATGTACACACGTAGTGTTGCAGAATCAATTGCTTTAGTTCGTTAAAGAAGCTGTTATATTAATAAGCTGTAGAAAATATTGTTTATATATCCGTTCAATGTAAATAAACCGCTGCATACTGTACTTCCGTCTTCAGTAGAAACCGACGATTCTATAACTTCGTGCAGAAGTTGTAAATAAGAGTTTATTGTGAATCCCTCGGTTTTCAATCCTTCGATTACCTTTCAGAAAACGTGACATTTATCCCTTATCAACACCATAGGCCTCTACCCATAGAAGAAACCACTGGGTAGAGAAATAGAAATCGGACTGTCTGTTTGTGTCTGTCAGTCTCTCTGTCTATCTGTCCTGTCCGCGCGACCATCAAACATCATCACAGTTAAAAAAAAATGCATAAACGTAGGCACAGTAGCCAAAAGTGTTTAGTTAATTTTGGTTTCCACATGACGGGTCGGGCGCACTGGAAACTAAATCAGTTTTTTCCCCTCGTTCGAATCCCCCGACTAACGCGATGACCTGATTTGGAAAAAACTTTTCTCGTTATGTATATTTTTTCCAGCATTACATTTCAAAGTAATTAATGACGGGGAGGAAAATCTATTAGAGTGTTAGTATATCGGGCAATATTCTGGATTAATATATGCTGGGGGGAATATTGTGGGATATTTTATGCCTGGAAAGGGGAATATTGTGGGAAAATTTAAACTGTGGCGTAGTGCTGCTGGATCTTTTATAATCAGTGCTTATATTATGTTAGTTATATTTTGGAGTACATAATTTATGAGTATTGTGGAATATTTTAAGCTGGGGGGAATATTATGGGTTATTTTAGACATTTTGACTAATCAGATATTTCGTCAATGGAAATATTATACCCTATTTTATTTCCTGAACAATCTTGTATGTAGGGTAATATAAACCTTTGGGTAATATTTTAAAATTGTCTGTAGGAAACATTATGGGATATTCTATGCCTGAGGGAATACTGATATAATTCAAGATATATGAATATCGTGAGATATATTTTACGTACGAAATATTCTGAGTATGAGTATATTGTGAGTAGAGCTGAAGTATACCTTTGGAATATTATGGAATATTATTGATATCCGGTAATATTATTTTATGTCAGGAGGAAATATTTTGAATATTATGGCTGAAATATTGACAACTTAGATACGATTTATATTATAATTATCTTTAATAAACTTTTATTATAATTTTATTTCGCATCAATTATATTAGTAATAGATAATATAATTATATTTACCATTTAAAATTGCAGTAATAATGCTTGCTCTCAACTATTTTGTCCACATGATTTAATGAAGTTTATTAATAAACTAGTATTCGTATTATTTGTATTAGTAGTAATAATAGTTTTAACATGGTAATAGGAGTAGTAGATGTTGTAGCTGAAGTAGCAGTAGTAGTTTAACAATAATAACATTCAAAACAAACACCCTCCTCCACCCTCCAATCACTCCACATCGAACATATCTGAAAGTCACATTAAAATCTCTCTCTCTCTCTCTCTAAGCCAGGCCACCCAACACCCTCTCTCCTCCCCTCCTATTCTCCTCTACATCTCCCCTCCCTCTCTCCTCTCCCCTCTAAATCCTTTGTTTCTCCTCCTGAATCCCAAAATATCGAGAAATAGCAGTAAACGTCGAGTACTCTCACAATTGGCTCATATTCGGGACGCGTGCCCATCTGTGCTATTTAAAATGGCCACTTAAGACCGGCGTTAATCATGGAGACTTGTTGGAGCGTGGAGAGACCTCGGCAGTAAAGGTTTAAATGACTCAGTTTTCATTTCCCTCCGAATGTCACAATGATTCATGGTTTTATTATGCTGTGTGAGTGTGGTGGTATGGGGAGGGTGGTGGGGTGTGCGTGCGAACGTGTGTGTGTGTGTGTGTGTGTGTGTGTGTGTGTGTGTGTGTGTGTGTGTGTGTGTGTGTGTGTGTGTGTGTGTGTGTGTGTGTGTGTGAGTGTGTGTGAGTGTGTGTGAGTGTGTGTGTGTAATGCGTGTAAGCGTACGTGTGCGCGCTTATGAGGCGAAGGTGAAATAGGGATAAGAAGTGAAGGTCGTGTGAGTTGAAGACAGTGAAATGTGAGGGAGTGAGAGGTTATGATGGTGAGAGGTGAGGGTGGTGAGATGTGAGAGGGCGAAAGGTGATGGGGGTGAGAGATGATGGGGTGAGAGATGAAGGGGTGATGGGTGAGAGCATTGAGAGGTAAGGGGGTAGGATGTGACGGGGTATCGAGAAGTGAGGGTGGTGAGGGGCGAGGGAGGGTGAGAGGTGAGGGAGATGGACAATAACGGGGATAGTAAGCAATACGACAGCAAGAGGTCTGGGAAGCTGACTGGTCTTGGTGATGATGTCACTCTCGAAGTTATGAAGGGACCTAGAAAGTGATGGTGAAGCCTCTAGATATGGTGAGTACCGCGAGGAGACATTTATATAGGAAACTAATAGAGCAAGAACTCGCCAACGTGATGTTATAATGGCCAGAATACGCCTGGTATAGAGACGTGTCCTGCAGCTTTCTCGAGATTCAAATGTCGCATATACAGTGTGTCAATTTTGTGAAAGTGTCAAATACACCATGTGTGAACGTGTCGAATACACCATGTGTCAACTTTGTGAACGTGTCGAATACACCATGTGTCAACTTTGTGAACGTGTCGAATACACCATGTGTCAACTTTGTGAAAGAGCAAACATGCATTCCCTTGAACATTATATTGCAAAATGTCCCATATTGACTGACTTTCGCCCCCCTGAGTTGAGATATGCTGAACTCTGTAAACACTATCTGAGTACAGGAACACTTGATGATATACCGGGCTTGTACCCAAGATTGACTATCTAATGCATCAGTTATACAATGTTTGTGATATAACTATAACATAAGCTTGTAAAAGAACCTTAGTCACTCTCTGTGGCTAAGTGCTTAACAACACACTAGTTTCTATAGGAGCTATTTTACCCTGTCAAAGTAAGAGAAACATAAATATATATATGTGCATGTATATATATAAATATGTATATGTACACAGGGTATGTGTAAGCTGGTCAGAATTACATTTCACCTTTGTAAACGTACATTAATCGCATTACGTATAAAAGCACATACCTCGAACACTATTTATGTAGGACAGATGTAAATCTATCTATTTATATATGTAGGTTAGATTAGCATTTTAAAACCACTACACTAACCTTCTGTGATTGATTAATAAATCACAGAATGATTTGTATTACAGATCTCTAACCCATTTCATGGAGGACAGAAGGAAATGTATACATGCTGGTTACTATTATAATCACGTCCATTGTAACAACGTCCATTGTAACCACGTCCATTGTAAGAACGTCCATTGTAACTATTATAACCACGTCTGGGTTGTTGATTTGTGGAACCAATTACCACGTAACGTGGTGGAGGTGGGGTCCCTTGACTGTTTCAAACGTGGGTTGGACATGTATATGAGTAGGATTGGGTGGTTATAAAAAGGATCTGCCTCGTATGAGCCAATAGGCCTTCTGCAGTTACCTTTATTCTTAGGTTCTAATATTCTTATATCTGTAACCATTGTAAATGAGTGGTCACATCTGTGGTAGGAAAAATAACTGATTATATATGTACCTTTACACTCTCACATTCTCCCCTTCCCTCAACATCTATTTCCCCTTTCCCGTCCCCTCCCCGCGCCTGGCCCAGGGGGAACAATCCACTGGGGTTGTTATCGTATGTCAAAGTTGCAGTAATGACCGCCAGACGAACAGTCATTACCGCGAAGCGACCAGAGAGGGACAGGGAGAGAGCAGGCAGCCATCTTGGCCAGAGATGCTGCTCAAGATGTACCATCTGTTTAAAAAGAAGGAGGCAAAGGTGGGCAGATATATAAACAGCCAGATATATAATAAAATAGATGCCTAAACACACACACACACCATAAACACACACACACACACTATAAGCACTCCCCTCCCTAAACACACACACACACACACACACACACACACAAACCATGAACACACACACCATAAACACACACACACACACACACACACACACACACACACACACACACACACACACACACACACACACACACACACAAACCATGAACACACACACCATAAACACACACACACACACACACACACACACACACACACACACACACACACACACACACACACTATAAACACACACCATAAACACACACACACACACTATAAACACACACCATAAACACACACACACACACTATAAACACACACCATAAACACACACACACACACACACACACACACACACACACACACACACACACACACACACACACACACCATAAACACACACACACCATAAACACACACACACACACTATAAACACACACCATAAACACAGACACACCATAAACACACACACACACACCATAAACACACACACACACACCATAAACACACACACACCATAAACACACACACACACCATAAAAACACACACACACACACCATAAACACACACACACCATAAACACACACACACACCATAAAAACACACACACCATAAACACACACACACACACCATAAACACACACACACACCATAAACACACACACACACACCATAAACACACACACACACACCATAAACACACACACACACCATAAACACACACCATAAACACACACACACCATAAACACACACACACACCATAAAAACACACACACACACACCATAAACACACACACACACACCATAAACACACACACACACACACACCATAAACACACACACACACACACACCATAAACACACACATACACACACACACACACCATAAACACACACATACACACACACACACACACCATAAACACACATACATACACCATAAACACACACACACACCATAAACACACACATAAACATATACACATACATTTATAGACAGTTAGAGAGCAATAGAGATAAAGAAGCGTCCAGCACGGGTAGCGAACTGTGAATATAAACACAGGATGCAGGCGGAGGGACCCAGGACAAATTGTCCAGTTACTTTTGGAATAAGCAGAGAATGAGGTGATTCTGAGGAAGACGGGGAGGGATGAGAGCATAAACACGGGCCAGAAGGGGAAGGTGGAAGAGGAAGAGAGGAGAGGGGGACGGGAGAGGGAAAAGAGAGGTGGGAGAGAGGATGGGAAAAGTGAAGGTAGCGGTGCGAGAGAGAGACGAGGAAGAGTAGTGGGAGAGGCAAGAGAGATGAGGTGGAGAAGGGGAACTGAAAAGGAGAGGGAGGGGGCTAAGGGGGTCGAGAGAGACGCAGAAGAGAGGGGAAGGTGAAAGAGGAGAGTTAGGGGGGTATTTAGCTAGGAAATAGTGAGAGGGGGGGTTAAAAGGGTCAGATTAGATGAGAGGGGTGACATAAGTGGCGAGGGAGGTTATGAGAAAAGAAGGGAAGGAAAGAGAAAAGGAGAGAGAGAAAAATGAGGGGCTAAAAACTTTTGAGACGAGAGAAGGCATGAGAAGGTGGAAAGGGTGTGGTGGTGGAAGGAAAAGGATCATTAAGTATAGGAGAAAAGTTAATACACTTGGGTGTGAAAGGTACAAATAGGGTGTGAAGGAAGGGTATAATGGAAAAACATGTCAAGGAAGAGCACGCAAGAAGAAAGAACTCTCGAGAAAAAAGAGCTCACAAGAAGAAAGAGCCCACAAGAAAAAAGAGCTCACAAGAAGAAAGAGCTCACAAGAAGAAAGAGCTCACAAGAAGAAAGAGCTCGCAAGATGACATGAAAGTTTGTGGCAAGTAAAGAGGACATGAGGACAAAAATAGTATATAATAGGTAACATAGGGAATACACAAACGTACAACAAGGTAGTACAAATCTTTGAGAGGTCACAAATTTAATCATAGATTGCATAAGGTCACACAGAGTGCAAAAGAGACCAAACAAGAGTGCGCATGTACATGAAAAATCACAAGAGAGCATATCTGGATGAGGTAGAGTAAAATATGCGCAAAACCAAGTAGCTGCGTGAGAAGCCAAAAGAAAAAACTGCGATTGTAAAGTTAGAGAGCCTGGCTGGCTTTGGAACATTTCTTCACTGCTTACTAAACAGTTCGTGACTGGATAGAATAGTTTACAGCAGGCAATGAAAAATGAGTCAGTGACTGACTGAGAGTGCGCGAGCTGACTGTGAAAGAGTGCATGGAAAGAGTGCATAAGACTAGTGACTGCAATTAAAAATGTGTTTGTGTGTGACTTGGACGGAAATAGTGCAGGACTGACCTTGAAGACGTCTCACTAGCTATTTAAGAATATGCTTGTTCTGACGACGACAGATCGCGTTACTGACCATGAAGTCCTGCGTGAGGCCAAAAACCTGTGCACCTGTGCAGAATGAAGGTCACAGAATCACCTCAAGAAGATTAAGCAACAAACACACGTGTTCGATGGCTCCTAGTAAAACACAAGCAATAAGTAATAAGTAGAATTATCTGCCAATTGTTGTTGGACCTCTCCCTCAACGCTCAACCATCACCATAGCCCTAACGCTCAAACCAATTCTGATACTCAGGCCGCACTCTAAATCTTAGAAATGTGATAACGGAAAAGAAAACTGCTGTGAGTGTCAATAATTACTCCATTTAGCAGTATCTACTTTTGCAGCTACGAAAACTCAGATGAAACTTGTATCTAGACAGCTTCGTATTACAACTGGGATTACATCCAGGCACAGAGTAAAGTCATGGGGTCTCTGATGAAGTTGACATCTTGTAGGGTGAAGCTAGGCGTTTCAGTGAGCATGAAGAGGTGAATGTTGCAGCATGTCTACCAAGAACCCGAACATCACTAAGTCATACCTTTTCGCCAGTTGTGGTTACAATAAGTTATATGATGTTTAACTTTACACTATACTTATCTCTACCTTAGACCCGAGAGGGAGGCAAGAGAGTGAGAAGGGATAGCGTGAGAGCGGATTGAGAGAGGAAGAGAGGGAGAAAGCGAGAGTAGAAATGAGTTGGAGAGAGCGAGATAAAGCGAAAGAGAGCGAAAACCAAGCGCAAAGGAGTGCAAGAGAGTAAGAAAGAGATAGAGAGCGATATCGAGATAGAAAGAGCGAGAGCAAGAGAGTGAGGGAGCGGAAGAGAGCAAGGTAAAAGGAGCGAAAGACCGAGAGCAAAAGAGCGAGAGACAAAAAATGCGAGAGAAAAAGAGAGAGACAGAAAAGAGAGCGAGAGATAAAGAAAGTGAAAGAGAGGCAGAGAGGGGAAGACACAAGCAAGGACAAGGGGAATTAATTAATAAAAGGGGACAGAGAGGGGAAAATAGAATGAGAACTTTGGAGTATATTAGAGGCACAACGCAAGTGTGGAGAGAAATTGGCCGATTATTTTGGAGGGAGGAAAGAAGGAGAGGAAGAGAAACTCGAGTATAAATCAGGAAGTGCAGAAAAGAATTGGAGAACTGTGATATGAAGAGAAAGAAAGCCAAAAGATAAACACCAGGATCAGAAGGGACTACAAGGATGTGTAAGAGAAACATAAAGATCAGTGTGCCGAGGAAATATGATAAGAAAGGAATAAAATTCAAGAAAGTCGTCAAAATGAAGAGATATAGAAGAAACAGGAGAGGAAAAGGAGGCAAAACATAAGGAATGATATGAGGGAGAAAATATAAGGATGAGGGAACAATCTGAAAAACGAAGAGAAACACAGTACAAAAATGAGGTAAAACAAGAATAATATGAAATAAATAAACATAAATAAAGTAGCAAAGGAAGTAAACACTATTTCAAATAATAATTAAAATGTCAGAGGTTGGAGGCCAGAAACCTAGGGCTAACCACAACTGATGTTTAACCGTAAATGCTGTAGGGTACATGCCTAGCATGGACGGGTCGGGATTAGCATCAATGAAACTAGTGCCACTTGACACCGTGCCAAAGAAACCGACGACGAGTCTTGCAGTATCATACTAACTGGACCTTGAATAATGTTTAATCCTTATAATGTAAATCATTAGGCCCTGATCTCAAAATTCCCCCAATCCCTGGATATCCGCCTTCCTGCTGCTTCTCAAGGCAGCAGGAGAGAGGGTATCACCCCTAATGCAAAGGGATGCATGGAGTACTCACCTGCACGCAAGGTAAGCATCAAAGACGTAATTAGTGCATTAGATGCGTCAGCGATGTTGACATAAGATAAAAACGCGTTACATAAGAATCTGAATTATTTCCGATTAAATAATATTATATACTTTATATAGGTGGTGAATGCGTGAGCAGTGCGAGGGCGGTGCTTTATTAGGGTGTTAGGTGTGTAAGATGCATAACAGGTGTGACAAAAATATGAAAGTTGTGTGAGATAGAGGTAGACACAATGCATGAGAGTGTAGGGAGGCGGACCACACACTTCAGGCCCCGCGCACTCGCCCCCTCACCACACCTTCGTCACCACACCCCGCCCGGACCAAACCAGGAATAATTGAGCAGCGCAAAAATTCCTCACGAGTTTTAAAGTTGAAAGACAATAAACTTGCAAGCATCTCCCAAGAGGGGGAATGGAGGGTGTTGCGTCCCTCTGAGTCCCCCTATTGGCTGAAGGAAGGGGAGTGTGAGAGCCAATGAGGCACCGAGATTATATTAATATACTGACATCATAGCCCCTAGGAGCCGCTCGATGAGTGACGAGTCATAACTGGGGTTCCTATTGGCTAGCGTTATGATGGGATATGTGGCACCGCCTTGCTATTGGTCAGGAGGAGGAAGCCCTGCAGTGTTTTCATAATGGTGCACTTGTTCTCACAGGCCCAAGACCCGAATATTCCCACTCTCTAACGTTCAATTTTTGTGTGTATCTATGTCATCGATGTTCCAACTGATTATTGTAACTGAAAATCCAGCAATATTATTTGGTCACGTACAGTGAACCATAATGTGTGTGTGGTGAGGCGTATTGATGGCAGGGGGAAGGAACTGGCCAGGCGTCTTCTGCCCCCCTCCCCCTCCTTACTTCATATCTCCTCTGTTCTGTCGAGAAGAAAGGAGAAGGGGGGATGGTAGAGAGGGAGCGATGGGGGTGAGAGCCGGGGAGTGGGGGAGGAGAGTGGAGAGGGTCGGGAGATAAGAGGGGAATGGGAGGGGGGGGGGGAGAAGGTCGGCCGAGGCCTTGTAAGATGTTATTGATTGATGATGGTGTCCGAGAGTACCCCCCTTTCCTCCACCTGACCCCACACCCCCCTTCGCTGACCCCTCAACCCCCGCCCCCTCCTCCTTGCTCACGAGTTTCCCCTCACCCCCGTTCCCTTCCTACCCCCACCTTCCTGAGATCACACTGACCCCTACTACACCTTCTCTACATTTTCATACGCTTTATCCTCCTCTTTCTTATTATATACCTCTCCCACTCTTCCTACCCAGCGGTCGCCGAGACGAGGAACGAAAAACATACGAGGAGAAACGGAAGAATATGAAAACCGAAATAGAGCAAAAGAGAAGGATGACAAAATACACAGGACGTTTAAAAAGTTGAAGAAACCTAATGTTATTGTAAAAAAAAAACGAAAACTCAAGGTAGTTATTACTGATGAAGAACTACGATGAGAGAGAGAGAGAGAGAGAGAGAGAGAGAGAGAGAGAGAGAGAGAGAGAGAGAGAGAAAGAGAGAGAGAAAGAGAAAGACAAAGAGAACGACAAAGAGAGAGAGAGAGAGAGAGAGAGAGAGAGAGAGAGAGAGAGAGAGAGAGAGAGAGAGAGAGAGAGAGAGAGAGAGAGAGAGAGAGAAAGAGAGAGAGAGAGAGAGAGAGAGAGAGAGAGAGAGAGAGAGAGAGAGAGAGAGAGAGAGAGAGAGAGAGAGAGAGAGAGAGAGAGAGAGAGAGAGAAAGAGAGAGAGAGAGAGAGAGAGAGAGAGAGAGAGAGAGAGAGAGAGAGAGAGAGAGAGAGAGAGAGAGAGAGAGAGAGAGAGAGAGAGAGACACCCTCCCAGAGCAAACAGGAATGCACCTACAACTTCCCATGGAGGCTATAGAAAGAGAAGAGTAATACTCTCTGGAATCACACGACAAAGAAATGTCTTTGTGGTTCCTCCGCACTCGAGTTACTTCTTATGAACAAAAAGTAAAAAATATTCATGTACGCGAACCATTGTCAATGGCCTTTTTACTTTTCCTTATGACTAATCCTTGTTTACTTATAACCTTTTGACTTTCTCCTAGTGAAATTTTGTCTTTCACCTTACGATGTTTTGACTTTCTCCTTTACAGCCTCTCACTGTTACCTTACGACCTCAGAATATAAATTGACGACCTCTGACTTTCTATTTACGATCTTGACTTTCTCCTTATATGACTAAGGCTTTTGAGAACCATCGTCATCTTAAGAGCATCTTTTTCGTGTGTCCTCCGACATCCGCTGCCCCGTTCAACTTTCCCGTTTATATCCGTTAAAGTCTTTGAGAGATGGTGTCGGTAAGCTTAGTGCCTGGTATTATCCTAAGAACTTGAAGAGACTTTAGGTCATACACCGTCAAACTTGGCACTCAGCTAAGCAAAATAACATTTAAACCTCACGACGCCAAGGACCAAAAAGTTTCTTAACTTCAAAATGTTTGAACCAAAAATTCTGGATAATAAGTCACTAAACTATTAGATAACTAGGAGCAGAACAAAAGTTTATATTATATTATATATATATATATATATATATATATATATATATATATATATATATATATATATATATATATATATATATATATATATATAAAAATATAAACAACGTAGTCGTGGGACTCGTGTTATTTTGGAAATAAAGACAGATTAAAACTTGAAATTATTCAAGGTTCCCGAAATTATATGAATTAAACATATTTTAATGGATGCCTTCCTACCTACCTTATTGGGCTTTACGGTCAGCGACCTATGGGAGGTCATAAGTCCAAAGAGCCCGTTTTAATTTAGACATATGGTCGTTTTAACTAATTAACTTTAACGCTAAAGAAAAGAATAGGGGATATAAGCCTTTGTTGGAATTTAACTGGTGAGAGTGACTGTAAGACAAGGGGATAGTCAAGGCGTACTAAGAGAGTAGTGGTGACGGTGTAGCCCATACTAGGTGCTCATTGTACACGTTCACTGATGAACACCGGGTCATGAGTGATGAACGGGAGGGAGGTGTGAGGGTGACATGGAACTGGCACACGTCCCTCACTGCTTATCACCACCACACCCGCGTCTGACGGGTCTTCCACCCCTTCACCAAGTTTGGTTTGTGTGGGTGTGTGTGTGTACTCAACTATTTGTGTCTGTAGGATCGAGCTCAAGCTTTTGTGTGTGTTCTGGTTCAGTCTGACTGGTTCAGTAGTTATCACCCAGTCTGATTGATTAGTTACCACCTAGATTCTGATTGATTAGGTATTACCTAGATTCTGATTGATTAGTTTCACCTAGATTGATTAGTTTTCACCAAGATTCTGATTGGTTGAGAAATTATCACTTCTTGTATTACTTGTAGTTTAATTGTTGGGCTGAATATTTAAAGCCTTCCTTACAGCTATAAGTAGACCTGTGTGATTGTTGTATTGAGTTTATGAAGCTTTGCGACTGGTTGTAAATGGAACTGGTAGTTTGATTACTGGAGCACGTGTGTTTGTCAGTCTTATTGGTTGACTGGGAGAGCTCTAACTACCGAACAACTGAACAAGCATCTACACTCTCACTGAATGTCACTGAATGATTCCTGTATTTAAGTGATCACTTGTTTAATTTTTATAAATCTGAAGTCTTGGGTGTTAAGTTCCTAAATATTAATGGAGGTAGTAGCGTGTGGGGCTTAAATATAGACATTCAGGGAGGTATAAGAGGTGATAGAGTGTAGATGGAAGGGAGAAGGGCGAAGGGAAAGGGAGCAAGGAAGGTAGCCATTGCTTAAGATTGTTGTTATGAGCGAAGAAGTGCTTTGTCCCAGCTGACCAAGGTGTTCTCTCTCTCTCTCTCTCTCTCTCTTTCTCTCCATTCTTTCTTTTATTCCTTTCCACCTCACCTCTTTTCCCTTTCCCCATACTATTCCTATTTTCAGTTTTCCTCTCACATTCAGCGTCCCTCTTCTTCCTGTCATCTTTCTCCTCACCCTTTTACCACCCATCTCTCTCTCTCTCTCTCTCTTCTTCTCTAGCCTCCTCCTTCTCCACTTCGTCGTCCCAAGATCACTATGGCAACACTCGCCCCGATGGACGCAGATGGACACGATTCCGCCGCCTCCTTCACAGAGTTTTATTTTCGCCCTGTACCTGGCCCCCAGCCCCCCCCCCCCCCCCCTCCACCCTCATCTCGACGGCGATCGATACCCGACAGAATACCGAAAATACCACGACAAGGAGCGGGAGCATCGCCCCGGAACCCCATACAAGCAGCAGCCCATGCAGGTCCTCCGAGGGGAACCATATCGGTGGAGGGAGGGGAAATGGACACACCCCCTTCGCCGCGAAAATAAAAACTCCATCTCCCATCTTGCTCCCCCCCCCCCCCACTCTCTCTTCCCCTCCTCCCCCTCTCTCTCTCTCTCTCTCTGGTCCGTTCCGGCGGAGGAAAATCGTATCTCAGAATTTTATTACGTGTATTAAAGTTTTATTCCCCGCCTGCCGGACGGACGGTGGACCTGCGCGCGCAAGTTGTAATGGAACACACCGGACTGGCGGCCGACACGCACAGAATGTTGAAGAAGTGCTCTTTTTTTTTTCTTTTTCTTTTTCTTCTCTATCTGGTGGGGGGGGGAGGGGGGCTGTTATTATGGGCGAGCGAGACGCCTGGACGCTGAGGGAGGGAGGAGGAAAGGAAGTAGAAGGGAGTAAGGGAGAGCCACTGCCTCGCCTGGCCATTGTTGACCACCGATCGTCATTTGTTTTTGATGTGTGTTTGACATTCGCTTTTTTTCAATTTCGTGAGATGTTTACTTGTTTCAATGCTTGCCTTGGTGGCTACTGGGCGCTACCAAACCTTATTCTCTGGTCTAGTTTCTACTTTATGTTTTTGTGCCCAACAGCGGTTTTCTTTTAATGTTTATGTCCAACAACCACTAATTTGTTTTCTTTTGTTTCACTGTTGTTCGATCGTCAATTGTTTTTCTGCCACCAATGTTGTAGATCACAGATCGTCATTTGGTTTTTATGAGTTTTCTTCTGGTCGTCATGTTTTAGAAATGATCTTCACGTAGCCTGCGGATTTACATGTGACATTTATATATGACTTTGTTCTCAACGTTATTTTTGTGTTTTAATGTGTCGACCGGCAGTTACTGCGTACGGTTGTAACACGTCACAGCGTGTAGATGGTGACGGTAGTGGTGGTGATGACGGTGGTGGTGGTGACAGTGGTATTGGTGGTGACTGTGGTGGTGATGCTGGTGGTGACAGTGGTAGTGGCAACGGTGGTGTTGGTGGTAATGGTGACGGTGACGGTGGTGGTGGTAGTGGTGACGGTGGCGGTGTTTGTGATGGTGACAGTGACGGTGGTGGCGGTGACGCCGAGATACTGACAGTGGTGATGAAAGTGGTGGGTGATGAATGGCAGCTTCTGCAGTGCGTCAAGCACCATTATTGTCTGGCAAACATCACCTCTCTCTTAACCCAAGCCTTGATATCAGTTATTGGAATACAAATAAATGTCGTCACTTCTCGCCGCATAAACCAAACACAATACTGTTCATTTTTTTCAATGTCTTTCCCTAACGAAAAACAAATGTGAATTATAAATTCCACCGACGCAATTGTGAATACCACCGACGTAATTGTGAATGGAATCAACGTAATTTTGTTTTGAGTGTGTCTTGGGGAAGTAAGTGTAAAGACACATAGTAACGCTGTACAGTAGTAGCGGCCACTAGCTCCACAGGGCCGTCACTGTGACGGACCTCTCACGGACAAAGACCGTGACAGTCTTAAAGACAAGAACCGTTTCATATATTCTATATTTTTCAATGAGCTTAATATATATATAGCCACTGTGAAAATATCATATTAAATCCCAGTAATTCATACCAAGCGCGCACACACGCACGCATGCACGCACACACACACACACACAAACACACACACACACACACACACACACACACACACACACTGAAACTAGGCGGAGGAAACAGGAGGCCAAACACAGGATACAGAATAGGAGATGAAGTATTTAATGAAACGGACAGAGCGAAAGATATAGGAGTTGATATCACACCAAACCTGTCTCCTGAAACCTACATAAAAAGAATTACGTTTGCGGCATATGCGAGACTGGCTAACATCAAAACAGCCTTCAGGAACCAGAGTAAGGAAACATTCAGAATCTTGTATACCACATATGTAAGACCAATCCTGAAGTATGCTGCCCCAGCATGGAGCCCGTACCTTGTCAAGCACAAGACGAAGCTGGAAAACTTCAGAGATATGCCACTCGACTAGTCCAAGAACAAAGAGAGATGAGATACGAGGAAAGGCTGCGGGAAATGCACCTTATGACACAGGAAGACAGAAGAGTGAAGGGAGACATGATCACTACCTACAAAATCCTCAGGGGAATTGACAGGGTAGACAAAGATAAACTATCCAACACTGGAGGTGCGCGAACAAGGGGACACAGGTGGAAACTGAGTACCCCAAATGAGCCACAGGGACGTTAGAAAAAACTTTTTCAGTGTCAGAGTAGTTAACAGGTGGAATGCATTAGGCAGCGATGTGGTGGAGGCTGACTCCATACACAGTTTTAAATTTAGATATAATAGAGCCCAGTAGGCTCAGGAATCTGTACACCAGTTGATTGACAGTTGAGAGGCGGGACCAAAGAGCCAAAGCTCAACCCCCGCAAGCACAAATAGGTGAGTACACACACACACACACACACACACACACACACACACACACACACACACACACCCTACTTCACCCAACCTAACTTCACTCAACAACACACCCTATATATCCCACCCCACATTAACCCTCCACCCCACATACCCTATCAGCCCCACCCCATACACCACCCCACACCACCCCACCCCACCCAAAACAGAGGGAGAATCCGGCTCCTCACGACTCCAAGACAACACTAACATGCAAATCCACTGGGAAGTAAATGGACTGAAGTCGTCATTATCGTAACCCTTCTGAAGACAGTGTAGGAAGACGGCCCGCACTGGTTCATTAAGTAGAGGAGACGCTGGTGGCAGCAGGAGCAGAAGCACGAGAGGGGGGGGAGGGTAAGAATGAATACGGAGAACGGGAGGGGAAGAGGGAGAGGGGAAGAGTAACCTTGTTTAGCATTTTCAGAAGGGCTATGTCTATTTGGTACCGATTGGCTTCGCTTCCATAACTTCCTTCATTCACGTGTTGTGACGCCTTAACAACACGTGAATGAACCTTGTGGCTTCTTCATTCACCGTCTCTTATTCACCCTTTCCTTCTTTCACTCGTGCTCCCGGCATGATCAAGTTGCCATACACCCTGGTGTATAGTACCAGGTTGCCATACACACTGGTGTATATTACCAGTTTAACATACTGGTAATATTCTATCTATCCCTCTCTCTATCTATATCTCAGTGTCGATAAATGTTGTCTGAGGGGCACACACTGCTTGTCTCCTTCCCTCACCCTAGGAGACAGGGTGAGAGAAGGAAATCTGAAGACCTAAAAATTTAAACGGGGGTCTCCTTTCCGTGACGTAACACAGTAGGTTGCGCCTATGAACACTTTCCCTGCCAAGTCGCTAATGCTTGTTAAAAACAGGTAACAGCATCCGTCTTGACCCTTCTGCGCCGTCGACAGTAGTTAAAAGAATCATATGACCTCATTACAAACAAGGTCACGACAAACTGACAACGATATTCCAAGTACAAGAGGCAGCGGCGTAGCGTAGGATTTGGAGGGAGGGAGGGAGAGAGAGAGAGAGAGAGAGAGACAGAGAGAGAGACAGAGAGAGAGAGAGAGAGAGAGAGAGAGAGAGAGAGAGAGAGAGAGAGAGAGAGAGAGAGAGAGAGAGAGAGAGAGAGAGAGACTGTTTAATGTGAATATTAAAACTAAAGTTGTAGCGTGTGTACCATATGCTAAGGGTTCATGGGGTGTATCTTACCGGTGGCCTCTTCATCATTCTACATAAAGATAATATTTTCGTGCGAAAGCTTATGTACCCGCGCCAAGGTCCAACATGAACCATAAGCACCCTGCCCTCACCCCCATGTCCATCCATACCAAAACCGGTTAGGTTCCCTAGAACACGCCTCGCCAGTAGTTTACAACCATGTCCACAATTACCTCAGGGTTCAAAGGGTAAAAAGTTGAGGACCAGTACCCAATCGCCGCACTCTGCTCAGGGCTCGAACCCAGGTCGTTCTCGCTCTCTAAGCTAAGTGGTGAGGGCGCTACCTTGATGGCACCAGAAGATATCATCAGGGTAGTGAGAGTACTAAGGCGGCCAGAGTGATGGTACTCCATGGAGTATTGTTCACTGTTGAGGCATGGTGGGCCTTCTGTTCCTCCAGTAGTATGAGATGAACATATTTCCCCCATGGAGCGAGCACCTACTTTTTAAACTTTCACGCAGGAGACATCAAGTAGCTACTTGGTCTCTCTCTCACCAATAAACTTTCCTTTACCATTACATAAACACATACTGATGTGCCAAACTAATTTGAGTATGTGCCATGTGTTTAAATATCTACGATAACATCCTATGGTTTAACGATTGATTCAGTGTGTGTTTACGCTAACGATAGGGAGACGAAGCGTTGTTAAACATGCAGGTAACGATGCTGTAATGCAGCATGGCGTGACCTCCACACGAAGACGACTGAAAAACGCTTAGACAAATATGAAACAAGAGTGACGTCAAGTACAGCGCTGCCAGACGCCAGGTTCTGTAGACTACGGCAACTGGAACAGCCTCGCCAATCCTAATCTAACCGCTCTTGATTATCAGGCACATAATATAGTGTTAGTTAAAATAGTCACAACCGTGCATTAAAAATAATCCACTTAACCGAATTTAATACGTCAACGACGTAACCCGACGCCCTAACACACACGGTGATGAGTCAAGACACGTGATGAGTCAAGACACGTGATGAGTCAAGACAAGTGATGAGTTAAGACAAGTGATGAGTCAAAGCAAGTGATGAGTCAAGACAAGTGATGAGTCAAGACAAGTGATGAGTCAAGACACGTGATGAGTCAAGACACGTGATGAGTCAAGACAAGTGATGAGTCAAGACACGTGATGAGTCAAGACAAGTGATGAGTCAAGACAAGTGATGAGTCAAGACAAGTGATGTGTCAAGACAAGTGATGAGTCAAGACAAGTGATGTGTCAAGACTAGAGGCCGATGCCAGGACTTTGTCCGTCAAACTCAAAATCTCAAAATAATCTCAAATCTCTCAAAATAATTGAGAGATAATTATGAGGAGAAATTTCAAAGGCAGAATGACTACATATAAATATACAACCCATCCTCCTGTTTATATAGTACCTATTGTGACAGTCGTCAATAGTCACGAATTCGTACGTATTTGGCTTTTATATAGTAGTATACTGACTAGTAAGGAACTATTTTAAAATAAATGAAGCTAAAACACAAACGTAAATATTCCTAGACCTAATATAGCACATATATACTATATTAGGCCTAAGAAGGTTAGATTAAGTTAGTTTGTCTTTGCAACACAAGTAAAAAAAAATAGGTTTCCAGTTTGTCCAACTCAATAGTTCTGATTTCTACTTTCTAATTTTGTTGTACGTTGGTATATATACTATGGTCCTCATCGTTACTATAAGTACTACCAAAACAGAAGGATGGGCTGATTTTATATATATATATATATATATATATATATATATATATATATATATATATATATATATATATATATATGTCGTACCTAGTAGCCAGAACGCACTTCTCAGCCTACTATGCAAGGCCCGATTTGCCTAATAAGCCAAGTTTTCCTGAATTAATATATTTTCTCAAATTTTTTTCTTATGAAATGATAAAGCTACACATTTCCTTATGTATGAGGTAATTTTTTTTTATTGGAGTTAAAATTAACGTAGATATAAGACCGAACCTAACCAACCCTACCTAACCTAACCTAACCTATCTTTATAGGTTAGGTTAGGTTAGGTAACCGAAAAAGTTAGGTTAGGTTAGGTAGGTTAGGTAGTAGAAAAACAATTAATTCATGAAAACTTGGCTTATTAGGCAAATCGGGCCTTGCACAGTAGGCTGAGAAGTGCGTTCTGGCTACTAGGTACGACATATATATATATATATATATATATATATATATATATATATATATATATATATATATATATATATATATATATATATATATATACACAGTAGGCTGAGAAGTGCGTTCTGGCTACTAGGTACGACATATATATATATATATATATATATATATATATATATATATATATATATATATATATATATATATATATAACCCTATGTTATCTTCTCTCTCTCTCTAGTTCCCCTCTCTGCCTTTTCTTCGTCAAGGCTGCTGGTACGAACGAGAACGGGTAATAAGGTGTGACAGAAACTTGGTGGCCGCCCTTGCCAACAAGAAGAACTCTATCCTGCGCCACAAGTCTTCCTGAATACCAAAGGAAGAGGATCGGAGACGCTGCTTCAAGCCACCTGCACGGTCACCAACTTATTGTTTAGTTGGTTTATGTTCTCATGAGCCCTTTGTAGTTGTTGGTGGTGGTGGTGGATTATTATATTTAACTTTGTTATAATAATTATTAGCTTCATTAGTGGTATTTAGTAGTGGTAGAAGTTGGATAGCACTAGTTTTAAAAGTAGTTGTAGTACTAGCAGTAATTAGTATTAGTAGTAGTTTCATATCAGCCAAACATTTTATTTTAAAATGTGTTGCAGGCTAAAAGTTGTAAATTCGAACACCGAGCAGTAGCCCCGGGAGGTCGCTTAAGCGCCTTGAGGTCCTGATCGTGAAGTATGGTGGAGGTCCTGAGCACCATGATCTGTACCATGGTCCACTCGTGGGCACCATGGTGCCAGTGGCCTGCTCTGCTTACCTGCCGTGGTTTGCATCCTGAAGCAGGTCAGTCCTTAGCTAGGGATACCTCGTTGGGCCTCACGTGTCACCCTCCCCCATCCCTTCTCTCAACCTTGCCAAAGTCATTCTTACAAAGTTCCACATATCAAGACCCACATTTCACAGTTATCTTCCATAATCTTCCTCACACACACACCTTTCCTCATGGATAAAGGCCCTCCCCGATGAAGCCCTCACTCCATAGATGCCAGCAGAAACCATTAATGAATCCCTCACTCCATAGATGCCAGGAGAAGCCATTAATGAATCCCTCACTCCATAGATGCCAGGAGAAGCCATTAATGAATCCGTGGCCTCCACAAGTGCCCTCCGGAACACTCGTGTAAGGAAGTGTGTGACTGACAGCTCAAGACGAGATGGGGTCTCCTTGCAGGAGCTAAGTGGCTGGAATGGGAGGGAGGACGAAATAGACCAAGATAGACGAAAGAAGAGCGAAAAAGACGGGGAAGTGAGAGATGAGATATTGAGTTAGAAGAAGAGAGATATGAAGAGAGGGATGAGAAACAGTAGAAACAAGAACAAACATCTTGACACATCACCTTCAAATACTTCCGTCAATTTTGTCAGTGGTGTTGTCCTTTAACGCAAATGTGAGGTAATCATCCTCCTTTTCATCCTCCTGCTCCTTCCTATCCATATTCCTCTTCTTCCCGATCTCCCTGATCTTTCCCTTATCCTTTTCCTCGTCTCCAGATGCCTCCGGAGTCTTCGCGAGCCTCCACAGCGAGCACATCCACACGCGATGAAGATTGACATTATTCCGCTTGCTGCACTTGGACCAGAATTCCCGCTCAGCGTAATGAATACCAAGTTAGTGGCGAGTACTCCATTACAGATCTGTTGTGTGAGCTGCGGAGTGTTATACATCCCTTATACCGTCTAGCTGATGCGCTACCCTCCCTATACCAGCTAGGCTCCTAACGCGTTTGCTTGCAACATTCTACACGTTTCAAGATGAAAATCTGTTTTTAAATTAGGAGTGGAAGCTGATGATAATCACTTTCCACTCCTACTAGTAACTAATAAGCTGTATATGTGTTTTCTTGTTAAGTCTTAGTGTCAGGACGACATATTTGATGCCTCCCTGAGACTGTCGGTTGGATTTTTCTCTGCTGCAACATTAACTTGTCACCGTCGTGACATACATACTAACATACTGTAACTAAAATTTATATTGCTAGTACTACCACTATTACTAGTGCTTAACTACAACTGCTAAGAGCATCTTCTACCACCACCTTTGCTAGTAATGATATTGCTGACACTACCACAACAACAACTAGACATATCACATCTGTTGCATCTATTAATATATACAACAACACCTACCGCCTCTACGCGTGTTGGTACCATTACAACTTCAACAACTACTGCTCTAAATATGAGCAGCCTCGCATTGGCCTATAGGTCTTAGGCAGTTTGGTCCATTCTTACGTTCTTACTGGTTCTGCTGTTGCTACTGCTACTACTACAATTACTACGATAACAAGATCTTGGAAGACGACGCAGCATCTCCAGTGCAACAATGGCTGAATCAATGGACCTTAGCTCTGTCCTTATCAGCAGGAGCATACTGCTGATAACATTGAGAGCTCTCATACTATGTTAGTCGCGTGGTGAGGGTCAGGTCTGCCCTCTCACACCGCCCACCGCCCATCTCCCTGCTACCCCGCCTATGTTAGTCGCGTTGGCCGAGGTGGCCAACGCGGGCCGCCCACCGCCCGTCTCCCTGCTCCTCGTCGACCTCTTCGAGCGCTACACTCACTCCCTGCTTCATTAGTCCCATTTAAGATCTTTTTCATAAAGCGAATTTCAGCTGAAATGTGATATTTTGAAGTAGAAACAAACTTCCTTAATCACCAGGTTTTTGCCTTCACGGGACCACTTCGAGGACACACGTCCACTTCGAGGACACACGTCCACTTCGAGGACACACGTCCACTTCGAGGACACTCGTCCATCTAGAGGACACACGTCCACCTCGAAAACACACGTCCACTTCAAGGACACACGATCATCTAGAGGACACACGTCCACCTTGAGGGCACACGTCCACTTAGAGGAGACACGTCCACTTCGAGGACACACGTCCACTTCGAGGACACACGTCCAACTCGAGGACATAACACATATACTGCACACAAACGATCCCACCTTGTGTACATATACGGATCATTTATTAACTGTCTAATCATTCATTCATCTAGTTAGCCAGACATCCAGTCATCCATTAGCGGTCACCCATGATAGTCATCCATCCACCCAGCAATCTTACACCCAACCTGATAGCAGTCCATTTAGCCACCCAGCCACCAGCTACCCAGCCAGTCACCCATGCCACTAACTACCCAACCAGTCAACCAACCAGGTACCCATAATCGGTCAACCAGGTACCTATAGCCGGTCAACCAGCAACCGAAGTAGTCACCCAGCCAGCCAGCCAGCCAGTCAGCCAGCCAGCCAGTCAGTCAGCCAGCCAGCCACTCAGAATATTAATTACTCCTCAAATCAAAATTCTGGAGCGGGTTGTCTGCCAGTTGAAACTTGGAGCGTTGGGGGCGTCATTATCGAAGTCTCTGAGGAAAGAGGAAGGAGGAGGAAGATGGGGAGGAGAAAGAGGGGGAGGAGGAAGAGAGGGAGGGGAAGGAGGAAGAGGGGGGAGGGGGGAAGAGGAGGAGGAGGTCTGTCTCTGAGATGAATCTCCTCAATATTTCTCAGCTCCAGAGCCACTGGCAGCGTCTCCCGGGATCTCCAATAATTGTTACATCGTGTAAAAATCTACGGAAATAAATTGACTATTCTGATATTAGCGTCAGAAACAGTGGAAAGACAATGGAAGACACTTTATTCATTATTTGCCTGGAAGAGGAAGGTAAGCCGGCCGTGGGCGAGGCCTGCCCCAATGAGGCTTGCCTCAGGGCGTCTCAGAGTCGAAATTGGGTCGAGTGCGAGCCGTGTGGGATGGTGTTGTGGGCGTCGAGAGGTTACCACACCGACCCGGGGAGCAGGCGCACTGCCTCAGAAGCAGATGTTGATAATGCAAGACTACTGCTATGATTCCAAATAATTTAACTCGGCGGTAATAACAAGAGGGAGAGAGCCGGCAGCGGGAGCCCATTTGGGGGTGGGCTCGTAGCAGGATATCTGCCGGGTGGGTATAGTCCCAGACACCTCGTAAAAGATAGAATGCAAGAGGAATTACTCCGTCGAGACGTTGAGGGTGAAGGAGGAGGAGGAGGATAAGGAGAAAGGAGGAACGAACAGGACTAAGAAGAGAAGAAGAAACTGGAGAATTTTGCCGGTCTTAGTGAGAAGGGCTGGCGGAGGCGAGGAAGGAGCGAGAGAAAGCGAGGGAGGGTGGGTCCTGAAGATCATCTTAGGAACAATAACTAGCTGGATATGGAGGTCTTATTGTCATGATAATGGAACTAGTTTGCATCGTAATGGACGTCGTGTGTTGCTACGCGCGGGGATATGACAAGGAGGGCCGCCCACTGTCTTCACAACCACCTAGTATTCAACTTGGTTAATCCGAACGGCTTCACAGGGGGGCTCGAACGCAGACTTGCACTCAGTGCCTCTTCTGTCCTCCGATTGAACTCAGGCATTTGCCTCCTTTCGACAGAGAAAATTACCAGCTAACACGCTAGGTTATCGGGAGACATGTGCGGATTAAACAATTTTAACAGCATTCTCGCCAAGAAGTTAAACAAGGCCATTCAAGTTTCGCTTATGTTGGAGGCCGCATTCCCGAGTAAACCCCTCTGGAGGCTGCACTCCAATAGGTTAACCGATATTTTTTTCTCTCTCCTCCCCTTCCCCTCCTTCCTCACCTCCTCCCCCCCCCCCTCCTTCCTTTCCTCCACCCATCCCACTTGCTCACGACCTTAGTTTTGGCATTGTGAGTCGCGATATTAGGTGCTCTCTGGCCCGACTCCTTGCCAACTTGCCGCCCTCACTGCCAGACGAGAACCATCATTTTTGGCCCCAAGTTTGACGGACATTCTAACTTCCGTCTATAATTTGAATATATTGACTCGATGAAGGTAACGATATTCACTGAAGCTTACATTACAGGATTCTCTCTCTTTCTCTCTCTCTCCCCCCCCCCCCTCTCTCTCTCTCTCTCTCTTTCTCTCGATAATATATAAGTGCTGAAATATACAAGGGACTAGACACTCGATGAAGGCTCTGTCTCTTAGTCGTTACCAACGTCAACCATTTGCACTCCTGCACATAATGCAACACGTACACAAGCGACTCTTATGCAAACTTGAAAAAAACAGGCTAGTGTGTTGTAGGTGAAAGAATACCTTTCTGGAAGAAAAAAAAACATAGTAAGAGTATAATTATCATAATGGAGAGATGTAATGAGTGGAGTACCTCTAAGGTCGGTACTGGGGGCCCATCCTGTTCATAATACGTAAATGACCTAACGGAGGAAGTAAGCTCACTCTCGTCCATATTTGCTGACGGTGCTAAATTAATGCGGCGAATCAGAGCTGAGGTGGACTGCAATACATTTCAAGATGACCTAGACAATCTCTAAAGATGGTCTGAGAAATGGCTACTCGACTTTAACCCCTGACAAATGCAAGGTTATGAGGAAAGGAGTTGGAGCAAGAAGACCTCAAATACAGTACAGGATGAAGGGAAGGCAACTTTCAACTTCAGAAAAGAGAATGACTTAGATCTGGAGTTATGTCCACTCCTATCACCAGCGGCACGCAGCACAATATGCCATACTGGCAAACGTCCGGTTATATTTCAGGAGTTTGCACAAATATCAGGTCCAAGCTCTGTATACATTTTTTGTGAAACCTGTTATTGAGTATGCTGTTTCAGCATGGGAACCCCTTATCTAAAGAAACACGCAACTAAACCAGGAAAAGTCCAAACGTACGCAACAAGGTTCATCCTTGAGCTAAGGGCATTGAGCTGAGAAGAAAGACGGACGGAACTGGACCTCACTACACTAGAGGAAAGAAGGAATATGGCTGACATGAAAACGCACGATATATTAAGGGGGAGTGACAAAGTAGATATAAAAGCCATGTGCATATTGAGAAACAGTAGAACGAGAGGACGTAATCGAAAACTGGAAAACTGATGAGTCATAGGAATGACAGAAAGAACTTTTTAAGTCTAAAATCGAAATTAAATGGAATGGACTAGACAAAGAAGTCGAAGCCAATTCGATACACGGTTTTAAATGTAAATATAATAAGGAAAACGAGTGAAGTCACTGCATTGAACTAAAAATTGTCGAAAAACGGGCCTTAAGAGCAGATGCTCGACCCTGCAAGTACAACTAGGTGAATACACACACTAGTGCTCAAGGAGGACCAGAACATAACTGGCTATTTGACTTTTATTAAATACAAGTTGATGACCAGAAGACAGCGCTGAGGAGGCCGCAGGGACAAGATGGTGGTTAGAGTACAGCATCTTTAAGTACACACAACACCTCTACTTATCACCTGAGGTACACCTATCACATGAGGTATACAAGCCTACAGCATGCCAAGGTAGCGACAACTGAGATTACCTTCAGTAATTTACTCAACGTATATGAGACTTGAACTAGAAAATGCAGCGCCGACATTGAGCCCCACATCTCATAAAATACAGAATAATCGAGAAAATTCAGAAAATTTGCTGCAAGATGGATCAGGTTGAAGAACAAAACACGAAGATATTAACCACCAAGACACAACGAACCCCTTTGTGGTCACTTCAAGGTGACCACGGTTGAATAAAAAAGCAGCTAGTTCCTAACAGTTTTAAAAACAGGTACGATGCGAAAGCGAGCAGTCTGGAGTCACTGAACTTGACCGACAGACCGACAAGGATTGAGGGCCAAGAGCTGGCCCCTCTGTTCTGCGTTAATATGTGCTCAAATCCAACTATGAGTGAGGATATAGACAAAAGGTTTTCACGGGACCAAATGAGCTCAGTACACCAGTCTACTGAATGTTGACAGACGGAACCCCACACTCGTGTGTGTGACGTATGAGCACTCGTCAGTATATAAGGGGATACAACCCACAACATTTGCATAACTCCCAGGTACCTATTTACTGCTAAGTGAACAGATCATCAGGTATAAGGAAAGGTACCCAAATACCTCGCACTGCCGAGGAATCAAACCCGGGACCAACCGGTTGTGAACCGTTTGCACTATTACTGACCAACACGTCTATGGCTGTCTTTATTCCTCTTCATAAGAAACTTTGATAATAAGGTAATAATAATAACAATAATAATAATAATTAAACATTAATAATAAAACAATAATAATAATAATAATAATAATAATAATAATAATAATAATAATAATAATAATAATAACAGAGCAAAAAATAAAGAGGAGGTAAATTACATCATATATTTGCCCTGCTCATTGCGTATTCAAATACATTCTGCTGACACAGTGGTTCTGAATATATGTAAAACTCCTGTTTAGTCCGCAATTCCGGTATTAAAATCTGGCTGAACTGAAAATAATTCATTTATTTCATTAACATGTTAAGCGAGTACTCAGCACCAGTGTTTTTTTTTTTTACCTAATAGAGTTTGCAGCACTGTGCCTCAGTTCCTGGCTTCCGCCTTTCCAGAGGTTGATCATCTGATGCAATGACGTCCAACGTTTGTCAAGTTCTTGATGGATTAAGCATTAATTGTTTTCTCTCGATATTTCAATCCACTTGCTCACTGTCCTTACAGTGATGAAATGTTTCCTCACATCCCTGCTGCTCTTTTGAGTGTCTAAGCCTACATATTATCGCTGTTCTCTTTATCGATACACAGGTGTATTTTTTATGTTAGGATCACATCCCACAACAGTTCTCGTTTTCATGAGTGATATTAGGTATGTCCTCAGTATGTTTTCGTAGCTCAACCCTTGAAATCTGAAACTAGTATTTTAAAAAATTTCCTATTGAGATTTTTGCGATGGAGGAATTATGCAGGCGCTGCATACTTAAGCTCTGGTGGGACGTATGTTATGAATACCATCTTAAACGTATCCTCTTGATTTGTGAAATATTCCATGATATTCTGCAACTAATATGCAGATATTTTGTCTGTGTTACTCCTGGCATTTCATCGCTATTCATTTTTTTAAATAAGTATTGTTCCCTGGACCCCCTTTCCCTTGTTCCCAGTTTCCTACTCTAGCAATTATTTGGGTTGATGTCCAGGAGCCATTTGAAAAATCAAATAACCCTTCCACCTGTCGTTGAAGCATCGTGCCGACCTCTCTTGCCCTGATACTCGAGCCCCGGTACGTGCAGGAGCCTCTTGTGAGTGTGTGCCAGACGCTCTCCACCACTACAGTGATATACACTCACTCCAACCTTCCATTTCTTCTATGATCTCGTTTAATTGATGGTTTAATGCCAATTGGGTCGTCAGGTAGGACTTTCGTTCTCTCCCCCTGCGTGTTTGTGTCCGCTCGTTACCATATTTATCTTGGTTTAGGTCATCCAGTATTCTCTATTGTTCTCTCTAGCAGGACGTGTATGTTAGGGGCCACCTCACTGAGGACACATAGTGACTATCGACCTCAGTTTTGTCAGCTATCCGATGCTGGGAAGGCTATAGGAGCGAAGGCTACAAGAGGGAAGACTACAGGAGCGAAGGCTACAACAGGGAAGACTACAGGAGCGAAGGCTACAAGAGGGAAGACTACAGGAGCGAAGGCTACAAGAGGGAAGACTACAAGAGCGAAGGCTACAAGAGGGAAGACTACAAGAGCGAAGGCTACAAGAGTGCTGATTACAACACACTACTTCCAGGATATCCAGGGAGAGTGTGAACGTAGAGAAGTACAACCAAAGACTTACTAGAGTACTTAGTACATTAATGCTCTAAGGCCACAAAGAAGCACATACCAAAGACAAACGAAATGACTTTAGAAAAAACGAGGAACCAGAAATGAGAACACTAAAATTAGAAGATAATGGTCCAGGACGAACAAAAACGTCGTCGTTTCTTCATCTTCTTGATCTTCTTGTGTGGGGTTTGGTCATCATCTTGAGGTTATCTTGAGATGATTTCGGGGCTTAGCGTCCCCGCGACCGGGTCCTCGACCAGGCCTCCTTTTTGTTACCTCCCCCCCCCCCCCCCCCCCCCCCCAGGAAGCAGTCCGTAGCAGCTGTCTAACTCCCAGGTACCTATTTACTGCTAGATGAACAGGTGCATCAGCAGGAAAGAAACTCTGCCCATTTGTTCCCGCCTCCACCGGGGATCGGACCGGAACTTTAGAGCTACGAATCCCAAGCGCTGTCCACTCAGCTGTCAGGCCCTACTCAGCTGTCATATCTTTAGCCACGTTATTGTGACTCATCGTCTGCATTGGCAAGGCAGTTTAACAGTGTGAGATAAAGTGTAGAGATAAGCTTAGGTCGGTAGGGCTTAGTCCGTCGACCCCAACTGTTCCCCAGTTACGTAAATTATATCACGGTGAAGACGACAATCATGTACGACAATGTTAGCAAGCGACCCCGGGAGAGCACAACCCTGGAAACACAAACCGAAACTGTCTCTACTTTCCGCTTGTTACAACTTGTAATGAAGTTGTTACATCTTGGCCTAACGTGTTTATGACGTATTAGAACGTTGTTACATCTTGCTATATTGGTTGTTATAACTGGTTAGGTGTTAAAACTTGTTCGAACGTTGTACCAACGTCGTAGTTTCGGTGTGTGTTTGGCGGGAACACTTCAGCTGTGGGCAGACACCTGGCTGCTCGAGTATAATTATTCATATTTTGGTTTGGGAGAGAGCCGGTGAGAGAGAAGAGTGCACGAAAGAGGCAGTTACAAGACTAGTCTTAACACCAGCGGCACGAAAGACCACTCCCATCATCAATACATTCAAGAGGATTATCCCGCTTTGTAAGTCACAAAATAAACCTACACAATACAACAATACAGTAAAGCAATACAATACAACTATGCAATAAAATAATACACTATACAAAAAAGTACAATACTATATAATATATAGTAGTATATAGTATATACTATAAAAGTACAATATAATAAAGCAATACAATACAACTATACAAAAAGGTACAATACAACTATATAATAAACACAATACAACTATATAATAAACACAATACAACTATATAATAAACACAATACAACTATATAATAAACACAATACAACTATATAATAAACACAATACAACTATATAATAAACACAATACAACTATATAATAAACACAATACAACTATATAATAAACACAATACAACTATATAATAAACACACTACAACTATATAATAAACACAATACAACTATATAATAAACACAATACAACTATATAATAAACACAATACAACTATATAATAAACACAATACAACTATATAATAAACACACTACAACTATATAATAAACACAATACAACTATATAATAAACACAATACAACTATATAATAAACACAATACAACTATATAATAAACACAATACAACTATATAATAAACACAATACAACTATATAATAAACACACTACAACTATATAATAAACACAATACAACTATATAATAAACACACTACAGCTATATAATAA
The DNA here is from genome assembly GCF_040958095.1 of Procambarus clarkii. NCBI lineage: Eukaryota > Metazoa > Arthropoda > Malacostraca > Decapoda > Cambaridae > Procambarus > Procambarus clarkii. Next base: position 20,878,405 of record NC_091237.1, on the reverse strand, counting down.
AAACAATACAACTATACAACTCCACAATAAAGCAACACAGAACAAACTATGCAATACAGTGTGCAAAATTAAATCAGCAGCCTACAGTATGTGATTACCGACATTTCAGGCCATTAACTACAGTCACTGTTAATTGTATAAGCAAAAAAAAAAACATAAAAAAAACTCTCCTCAATTATTACATTACAAACTGCGGCGATATTTTGCGAAAAGATTATTTTTTCCCTTTTCAGGATCCGGCTTATGGGGAAAATTGTTGTAAATGTGAAGGTTTTATTTTGCACTTTTTTTTAATTAAAGAAACGGGACTGAATTGAGTTTTGAAGTAAATTCTAAAATATAAATACTTTGGATGGGGAGAGAATTATGTATACTTGGGTGAGGAGAATTATGTATACTTGGGTGAGGAGAATTATGTATACTTGGGTGAGGAGAATTATGTATACTTGGATGAGGAGAATTATGTATACTTGGGTGAGAAGAATTATGTATGCTTCGATGAGGAGAATTATATCATATTAGGATGAAAATTTAGATTATTACATAAAGGATATAATGTCTCCAGAGTGTTTGTTTGGCTGTTTAGTATACACATATGAACATATGTAAATGCGTACATATGGGTCTGTTCATATACGAGTAGGAACACATTTGTCAGTCTCCATATACTAACCTTTTTCACATTCGTATAACAACAATTACAAATATTTATACATACAGACTCTTGCAGCCTGAAAATAATCATCAATTGTTCAACAGTTCAAAATACTATCAAAACACTGAATTAATTGCCTCATTATACCTACGGTTGTCAACTCGTAATATTTATTGGGCGTTTATCAGCGAATTCAAACATAAATATATTTTTTTTAATGCTCAGTTGTAAGGTGAATGGAACTCAAATTATCTGGGAACTTTGGTGTACTTGGTGTACAAATTATTTGGTGTACTTATTAAACATTAACAGAGAATATTGAGATAGTCTGTTCGACAGCGTTGGTCTGTATGTGTCTGTGTCTGTCTGCTTCGGTCTCTGTTTCTCATTTAGTCTGGGTTAGACAGTCTGTCAATTTGGCAGTCTCTCTCTCTCTCTCTCTCTCTCTCTCTCTCTCTCTCTCTCTCTCCCATCTTCCAACCGCTATGCTCTCTTCGCTCCTTCACTTTCCTCCCTCCCTCTAACCATCATTCACGCAGCTCCATCACTCACCACCAACACGGTCTGGGCGGCAACCGGTTTATCATCGGGCCGTAAGTCAAACTTCACGGCCCTACCACACTACGACCGTCAACACTACCACACCACTTGGTCCTACCACCGTCAACACTACCACACCACTTCGCCCTACCACCGTCAACACTGCCACACACTTGGTCCTACCACCATCAACACTGCCACACACTTGGTCCTACCACCGTCAACACTGCCACACACTTGGCCCTACCACCGTCAACACTGCCACACACTTGGTCCTACCACCGTCAACACTGCCACACCACTTGGTCCTACCACCGTCAACACTGCCACACCACTTGGTCCTACCACCGTCAACACTGCCACACTACTTGGTCCTACCACCGTCAACACTACCACACACTTGGTCCTACCACCGTCAACACTACCACACCACTTGGTCCTGCTTCATCGAGACAAATAGCGTCAGTACTTGGCACTACCTCACACCCCTCATTCCTTGGCCTTTTAATAGGCGTCTTGCAACAAAGCATATGCCAAGATAATCCCATTTTTAAGACATGGAAATCAATAAAAAATACTTATTTTCATCCCTTACACAAGAAGCAGGCACACAACACACACCCACACCCACACCCACACCCACACACACACACACACACACACACACACACACACACACACGCACGCACGCACCCACACACTGTGATCGTCACCAAGGCAAATTGGTTGAAAAGCCCACGTCAGTACAAGAAGATACGCGCCGGCAACCTCTCAGTGTGAATGAATAATTAAAAGAGACAATGATACCAGGAAGAAAGAGGAAGAATTGTTCAGTAAAATGATACCTTCTCGTTTCTCTTCTTATGTCCCTGCTGTTGCTATTGCTTATCCTACTATTACTACAACTCCTACAACTGTTACTACAACCACTACTCCTTACAATTACTCATCTCCGTATTGATCTTATTTCCGTTGCCCTCCTTTTATCCTTTGTTTATTTTTACTTATTGTTCCTCTTATTTTGTTTTATTTCCAATAACATCTACTGCTCGAATGTTTAACGACGTCAGGCTCAACGCAGCAGTCGGAAGGCCTCGTTTCGTCTCCTACATAACAGCTGGAACTATTACACACACTATGAATTATAAAAGAAAAAAGTCAGTAGATTCGCCAGAGGGGACCAGAAAAAAAGTGTCCTCAATTCGGGAATCGGCGACTAAAATAAAAATAAAATTTCAGGACAAAAAAATGTGCATCAATAATTTTATGACCCGCGGGAGGCGGGGTCCATTTGCTTGACTTAAAATGTCGCATTTTTTCCTTCCAAGTCCCCCGCCCAGGTATATCGGCAGCTCCACGCTCCTCAAATTATTCACGGCCTCGCTACACAGCCTGCTATCGCTCTACAGTTTTTGAAAATACACTGGGCTGGGATGGTGGGGCGAGGACTGGGAAGGTGGGACGAGGGCTGGGATGGTGGGGCGAGGACTGGGAAGGTGGGACGAGGGCTGGGATGGTGGGGCGAGGACTGGGAAGGTGGGACGAGGGCTGGGATGGTGGGGCGAGGGCTGGGAAGGTGGGGCGAGGGCTGGGATGGTGGGGCGAGGGCTGGGAAGGTGGGGCGAGGGCTGGGATGGTGGGGCGAGGGCTGGGAAGGTGGGACGAGGGCTGGGATGGTGGGGCGAGGGCTGGGAAGGTGGGGCGAGGGCTGGGATGGTGGGGCGAGGGCTGGGAAGGTGGGGCGAGGGCTGGGATGGTGGAGCGAGGGCTGGGAAGATGGGTCGATGCTGGGAAAGTGGGGAGAGGGCTGGGATGGTGCGTCGAGGGCTGGGAAGGTGGGTCGAGGGTTGAGAAGGTGAGCGCGTCTCACAGCTATATCGTCAGGACCAATAAAAGTGCAAAAAGAACTTTGTAGAGTTAATCTTCAACTTCCTTCCCAAGTGAAAAAGAACATAAGAAATATAAAAAAACTGATGTTAGGTTAGATCATTGATCTATCCTTTCCTCTCGTATTTATTTACACAAGGAGTACCCGGCGGTGGCCGGGTGTGTGTACTGGCCTTGTTGTGCTTGCGGAAGTTTGAGATTCGCCTCTTTGGTGTGTGTGTCCCTCTTTCTCATTTTATCTCAAGTGAGACGCTCTGCTCAATGCTCTGGGCTTGGACACGTTGTTCGTGTTGGTGTCCGGGCTCGGGATGGTAGCCTCCAACCCCAAGAGCTCGGGTACAGCCACCCACCCCGTCCTCAAGCCACTGTGGTGTTCACGTCATGAACGCCTATGTCTCTGTTACGGCAAAAGCATGATACAACTTTTTTCCAGCAATTGTGCAGACATCAGTGCAAAAGACTTCAGAAGTTTTTATATAATTGTGTTTTTATAACTTTTTAAAGGTGCAACCAGTACTAGTGTCACATGGGTCCGGATGTCACCGTGCCTCACTGAACTCGATTTATGGCTGCCGACCGCAAACTGTCCATGTTGGGGATGTAACCAATAGCAATCACTGTGGAAATGCATGAGGCTGGCCCCAAGCATCTGGCCTCCAACCTCGAATAGACATTCTGATTTGTAGATATATAAGATAAGATACAAGTCTGCATGTATGTGCGAATGTGTATTTACTATTTGCACCTGCAGGATCGAGATGTTAGCTCTTGGACCCCGCCTTTATAACCGTGAGTTGTCTAATGAATTGCATTTTTCTCATTTCATATCTACTACACATATTTCTCCCTCTCTCACACACATATGCTCACACATGTGCAGGATGCTTCCCGCATCAACTGACTGACTCCCAGGTAACTATTTACTGCAAGGTGAACATGGAGCATCAGGCCACAGAATCCTGCCCATTTGTTTGTCAAGTCCGGATATCGAACCCTAGTCCGTATATATTACATATATCACAAACACACATAACGGGTGCTAGAAAGGGAACCAAGCAGTTCCCAGAGAATGTCTCTCCCTTTTCTCTCCTCTCCTCTCTCTCCCCCCTCCCCACAATCTCCCAATCTTTTCCCTTATTACCCTCGCCTCTTCCTCATCTCCTACCCTCTCCACTTTTTTCCACTTTTTTTTCCCCCATCCCCTTTCCCTTCATCTTTCCCTCCCCCATTCCCTCAAAATATGGAAAATTATGAAAACAAGAAAAACTATTCAAAATTATCATCAAAACTCAACGATTTCAACCTCGAAGTCAGTGAGACGGTGGCTTGAGGTGAGAATTTGGTGAGTGGCTTGAGGAGAGAGTGAGGCTGGGAAAAGGGGAAGGGTTGAACCTGGAGAAAGGGGTGGTTGGACCTGGGGAAAGGGAGGTTGAACCAGGGGAGAAAAGAGGGGGGGGGGGAGGTTGGCGAGAGTGGGAGCTAGGCCATGGGGTGGTTAGCCAGGAGGTAAGGGAGTCAGTTCTTTGTTGACTCTTTAAACGTTACAGTGCTAAATTTTCCTGCTACAGCCAAAGTATGACGAGAAGGAAAGTTCTGCTAATTTTCCTGAGATAAGTGCATAATGTTTTACAATATCATACAACAAACTAATTGCTTGAATTTTTTTGTTTCCAAATTATTTAGTTAGACGGGAAACCGGTGACCAGTGCCAATATCATCGAATGTGACTGTGCCATGTTGTTCTCTTGATTGTTGTCAACCCTGACCCAACCATGTTGGGCACGTACCCACAGGAATCAAGAGTGCAACGTTGGGCGAGCCTAGCCCCCAAGCATCTGACCTATCTCGAACAGATAGAAACACATTTCCATTTCAAGATATAGATATATGCATATAAATATGCAAACCACAATAGCATGGGTAATAAAATTTCCTTCACTTGGACCACAGTAGCCTCGAACGCTGGCCTCAATATGCGAGACCATTGTCCAAACCGAACAGAAAATGTATGCTCACAATAAGGATCTCTGAGGTACCTAACGGGTACCAAATTGAGACCTTAAACCTTACTTAAAAAATTGAACAACAAATATAATAATAATACAAAATACAAATACCATAATACCAATATGCAAAATAAAATACAATAATAAATCATGACTAGCAATCAATCAACAACATCCATACCAAAATATACACACAAGTCAAAGCCCTCAGAGGTTGAGACTGTAACACGGTTCACTTTGTTGATGAATAATGAAGAGCATGTCCCCTGTCCGTTATTCACTCAGGTAATGCCTAAATTATTCACTAAGGTAATGTATGAATACTTCAGAACAGACACACCCACAGCGGAGTATGCCACGTATTCTGCAGCTTACAATTTGGGTTCACATGTGGCAATCATTGCTCTTATGGCACATGTGTGACTTATGGCACATGTGTGACTCTTATGGCAGGCTATGTGCCTGCCATAGCCATATGGGTGGCTATGACCGAAATTACCTGGGAAGCCTATCATGGGGCACCGTTGACTAGGGGAAGCATAGCACAGAGCACAGTTGCCCGAGAGAGCATAGTATGGGGCACCATTGACCAGCGGAACAGAGCATGCGGCACCTGGGTAGAGTCCTGGACATTCGCTGCATAAAGAAAACCCCTGACACTTCACCAGCAGTAACTGATTCACTCACCCACCAACTTCTATCCTCCTACCCATAACAATAAAATAAGGAAGGAAGGAAAGGAAATATGAGGAGAAAGTGCCAAACCATTACGACTATATAGTACTTGGAAGGGGTCAGGATAAGAATTTGGGATGGGACGGAGGGAGGGAATGTTGCCCAACCACTTGGACGGTCGGGGATCGAACGCCGACCTGCATGAAGCGTACAAAATAACTAAGACAACAACAAACCCCAAATATAAGAGACTGCAAATCCCCAAAAAGTAATAAAACCCAGAAAAATAGAGAACTGCAGCCCCCCCCCCCCTCTTCACATCCCCCTCACCCATCCCCCCCCCAAAAAAATATATATATATACCCCCAAACATAAAAAAACTAAGAAATACAAAACTACCCCCCCCCCCCCCCGGCCCGGCCCGGTCCCTTCCCATGGCGCGTGAGAGGGGGCAGGAGCCGGCGGGACTCAAGGCCCCGCCAACGCCGTCAAAACTTAATGGTTCACAAATGCACTTTTTAAAACCCCTCGGGAGCATATATTTTATGGCACAAATTTAACCTGTCATTCAGTAATTCACTGGCCGTGTTCAAGACACTTCCAGGCATATGTCTTGCCCTGTCCCCCTCTACCCTGTCCCCTTCCCTCCTGCCTATTTCCCCCGTTGTGACGGGGGTGTCCCTAAGATGTCTGGGGGTGTTAGGTGTCCCTAGAAAGTCTATGTTTAGGTACTGGAGTCCCTAGAGTGTCTATCGGGGGCGGAGGGAGGCCATACAGCGACTGTTTGTGTGTGGGGGGGGGGAAGGGTGAGTGTAAAGTGTGTGAGGGAAGGATAGTGTACAAGAGGGAAGGAAAATGACTCAGATACGCTATAGAGTTTGTACGATAAGTGGCTTCTAGATTTCAACACAATAAAGTTTGGGGCGCTGGAAATGGAAAAGAGTGACGCAACCAAGGCAGTACACAATGACGGGAAACTACCTCCTTGTAGCGACTAGAGAAAAAAACTGGGAGTGGACTAAACACCAACATAATCTCCAGAGGCACATATAAACAGGGTAACATCAGCAGCATACTGATGTTACCAGCTGTCAGGGGCGGCGCCTGACAGCTGGGTGGACAGCGCTTCGGATTCGTAGTCCTGAGGTTCCGGGTTCGATCCCCGGTGGAGGCGGAGACAAATGAGCAAAATGTTTCTTTTACCCTGATGCCCCTGTTACCTAGCAGTAAATAGGTACCTGGGAGTTTGACAGCTGCTACGGGCTGCTTCCTGGGGATGTGTAACAAAAAGGAGGCCTGGTCGAGGACCGGGCCGCGGGGACGCTAAGCCCCGAAATCATCTCAAGATAACCTCAAGATACTCTACACTAACAAATGTTAGACCATCATATAGGAACATAAATAAGGACGTATTTAGATCTATTTACACGTGAAACCTAAATGAAACCATTTTTATAGTATGCCGACTCATCGTGCAGCCCTATCTAGAAACCCCATAAGGAAACTCGAAAAGGTTCAAAAACTTGCAACGAAGCTAGTCTCAGAATTGCGAGGGATGAGGTATGAAGAAATTCTGAAAGACAAGACCTGACTTGGCTAGAAAAGAGAGAGAGAATAGAGACATGATACACAGATAAAATACTTAGGATGACTGATAGTGAAAAAAAGAGAAAATGTTCATAATGAACACACAGAACAAGAGGTCATGGGTGGAAGCTCAAGAAATAGATGAGCCACAGAGTGGCTAAAAAAATATTTTAGCTTAATAGTGGGAAAATGGAAAGAATTAAAGAAGCAGGTTGTAAAAGCGAGCTCCATTCATAATTTTAAATGTATATATGATAGGGAAATACGGCAAGAGTCATTGCATTAGTCAACCGTTTTCTATAAACGCAGGAGTCAGAGCTAAAGCTCGAGCCTGCAGGCACAAATAGGTAAGTACACACAAACAACTTTGATGGAAGAGTGGTGCTGGCTCAGCGGGTCCTCAATGCAAGATACATGGAGCGCCAGCCATCACACACTCTGGTGGTTTCATTAACATTCACCACTATGGATTTATCATCACCTCCCCTTATCAAATACTACTCTGGGAATTATCTACAAGTAGTTTCTCATTTATTTTACTGACTGGGGTGACAGAGGTTGAATGGCAGAAGAAATGAGGGAAGAAAGAGAGAGAAATGAGGGAGGACAGAGAGAGAGAGAGAGAAAACGAAGCATGGAGGTGTCACATCTCCCTAGGGTTCGAACCCCCCTATACTTCACTTTCTCTCAGTTACTCTTGTCCCTCCCTGCATCCAACACCCTTCCCGTCACGCACATCTTGGTCGATGATTGACAGCAGTTCTGAGAGGCTTAATATAATAAGAATGCTGGTAGGCCTTGTGTGTTTTGTTTTGTGCTTATATGACATTTGTGCCTCTGGTGTCTGCTTTAACTAGGAAGCGCGACGACACTATCACCTCAAGAGCTACTGTTCGCATAGCAGTAGCAGTAATAATAATAGTAATAATTGTTGAAAAATTGGTAGTGATAGTATAAACAGTAATGATAGAATTATCATGCAAATAAGTATTAGTAATAATAAAGAAGTATTATATTTTCTAGTAACTTTCGTAGTAGCAGTAGTTACGTTAGTATTGCTAAAAGTATCAGCAATACTAGTAACAGTTTGATAGAAGTACGAGCAGATATTGAAGACGTAGGAGAGAAACAAGAACAAGGGCACGGCACGAGGACGACACTTAACACGACTAGGAAGTAACCCCCCCCCCCCCCACCGCCCCAACTTTCACAAGGCGCCTATAATAACAGCTCCTTCAAGGGGAAACTAAAAAAGTAAAAAATAGCTCCGTAATGAGAAGAAAAGCGAGAAGGGAAAAATTCCAGGATCCGGCTCATTGGCGCTTTAGTTACGAGTAATTATATTTAATTACTGATTTTCCAAACTCTCAACCCAAAGAAATCACGACCTTAAAAATATAATGGAGAAATCGAGGAGTTTAGTTGCATTCACGATACTTTCAGTGTACTTTTTACACGAGCGATTGTCTGCATGATACTTTGGTTCCGTGTTGTTCACTTCTGAGAATGTGATTATATTTGTTCTCTTTGTTTTCATGTCCTTTTCAAATCTTGGAGTGTGTGTGATTTTTATGTGAGTGCCTGAGTGTGCGTGTTTGTCTCCATTCACAGTCACCTATTTGTGTTTGCAGGATAGATCTTCAGTTCTCGGACTCCGCCTTTCTAACCAGTAGTTCTCTAATGCAATGACTGCTCCCTTATTCCTCTATCATGACTCCTTTATAAATTACTAATGGAGTTTGCTTCTACAACTTATCGTCAATTGCATTCCGTTTTTCCTCTACTCTTGCGCTAAAAAAAACTTTCCAACATTGCAATAACTTATCTTATTTTCAAACTTCCATCCATGCCCTCTTGTTCTATTTTTTTCATGTTGAACATCTTTTTTCCACTGTGTCAATCCCCCTAATATTCTGTCTTTATCATGGCGCCTCTCTCTCCTAGTGCCGTCAGGTCTAGTTCTTTCAGTCTTTCTTCATACCCCTATTCCTCGCAGTTCCGGAACGAGCCTCATTGCAAATCTCTAAACCCTTACAGAACGCGCTGCTCCTTATATACTAGAGTTGGTAGGTTCCTCCTGTAGCCTCTTGTTTTGATCATCTTTACCTGGATCATTTTATCTTTGTCTACTATGTCTATGCCTATCTATATATCTTATATATAGTAATTATATGTCCTTTAGTAGTTCTCTCTTATGGAGCTTAAGTTTCCCGTTCACTTAGCCTTTCGGAGATTTGGGCAAGGATTCATCAAGCACTTGTTTTGTCTGTTACAACCTTCAATCCTCTCAAACTCAACATAACACTGCACTTGTTGGGTTCATCTCAAGGCTGAGATAATTTAGTTAAAAATGAGTGATATTTTATCTATTTAGGCCATTATGCGGCCCAGGTGTTCTCTGTTAACTTTGTGGGACTCTTTATTGTTAGCATCGCCTGTACCCGGTATTATCTTACCAATGCTGATACCTTTGTTACTACTTTGAATTCAACAGTAAAATGTTCAACACAGCCTAATACTGACGGCGATCTTTGTAATATTTAATTGTCAGTGAACAGTAATCTCCATTTGACAGAGTATAAAACGTTGAAAAGTCAAGCAGAGTTAGTGGAGATTCCTGAAGATATCGTGAGACTTGCAACATCCTTCTGCTCTCTCTCTCTCTCCCTCTCTCTTTCTTTCTCTCTCCCCTTCTCCACCAACACACTCTGCGGCCCACATTTGCATACATATAAAGTCGATAATGTAGACTTCTCTCCTACCAAAGACAATTAAATCTAAAGGTAAATCCATTTTCCTCGCCGGATTTAGCATTCGAATCCTACCAATTAGATTCTAATCCCTTTTAAAACCATTCATTTGTTTCTGTGCCGGATGTACTAACCATCCCGCCTAAATAGGAGAATGTCGTCTATAATAACAGCGTCAGGTAGCAACGACGCATCCACCTTAACAACAAATTGGAGCATAAACTCTTGAACGGACTATGTGTTGAGTAATTAAGTCACAGGGATTTTTTTCTCTGATGAGTAATAAAATTAATTTTCTTATTTACTTATTAATCACAGGACAATCAATGCCCGCAAATGATCTGCTAACGTAGATAATGCCTTGCGTTGCTATGTCTCTGTGGACTACATTCGTGAAGAGGTAATAATTCTTTCCTTCTGCCTCTCACCAGTGTGTCAGGTGTTTTAGACATTTGACAACGAGATGTTACAAAGCTCTTAACTTACACTGACGACCCTGATGAAGTTTACGTAAAACTTAATAATAATTGAGAAACGAAACATGTTCTTCTCTTTATTCTCCTAGTTTTAGTCCTCTTCCTCCTCCTCATTTCGAGCTCTTTCCATAGAATTCGGTGACTCCCATTGTCTCCTCTTCCACCCCATCATCACCGTCTCCTAACCATCTTTCCTTGCCCCCCAACTCCAGCAACCTCGCCACCTCCTCCACCAGCACCTCCGCCTGCTCCAACAACCTGCCTGAGCACCACTACGTCCTGGAAGACGGCGGTAACTCAGAACCTCGCCGGAAACTACCTGAGAAAGAAAAATTCGAGCAAGACATTAAAGTCGCGGGGGGAGTTCGTCGCGCGGGAGCATTGAGGCATAATAGGACTCATTAATGTGGCCCCCAAACGCATCCTAATGAGCGGCCTTCCATATTGACAATTTCATACCCTTGGGGAGCCCCTCGCCTTCTCTTCCGCAGAAGTTAGGGAGAGAGAGAGGGAGAGACAAGGGCTGAAGAAGGTTTCCTCCCTACCCCTTTCTCTCACGCTCTTCAGAGCTTCTCCAGCAGCGCGTTCGGCGGATGAGAAAGAGCGATTTGGATCTGGCTTCGGTATGATGGTCTGCGGGTGGGGGTGGACTAATGTGTCTCCAAACGGGCGGTGACGTCAGCATGGTGAGTTTTAGTTCTTCTGGGGCGTGTGTGTGTGTGTGTATGCCTATATGGTGAAGTTTTTCACGGTCATCCTTCAGCTTCTGGGTTCCCTCTTTGTCAGTCATCTGATGGAAGGACTCCCAACAGATCCCAACCAATGTAATTACGGAACAAATGATCGGGTAACGTAACAGACGTGGAATCGCTAGATTGTTTTAAGCGAAGGCTAAACATATGAATGAGTTGGCTGGATATAAACAGAATCTGCCTCGTGTGGGTCAAGAGTCCTACTGAAGTTTTCTTTGCCATGTTATGTTGCCAAAAGTTGAATACCCAGTTAAAACTATGAATGAATCAAACTCAAATATAACTAATTCGTATTTTATTCCAAGCTGGTACTCCATTCACACGCGACTACTGAGGTAGCTGGCCACGGTATGGGAATCCAGCTACCAGCCCATTCTTCTCTGTCCGGTATTATAAACAACCTCTATTAGTTGACTTTGCCCATACTTTCAGTAACTTTTATGTCTCTAATATGTCCCTGTTTATTCTTTCTCTTTAGACGTGAGATGCTAGTGTGTTAACAGTGTGCCGCCAGTAACAGTGTGGCGCCAGTAACAACAATGTGACAGTGTGGCGCCAGTAACAACAGTGTGGCGCCAGTAACAACAGTGTGGCGCCAGAGTGACAAAAGTGTGGCGGTGGCTTTGCATGTTTCACAATATTGATCACACCACTAAATGATTTCCCCTGATGACACCTGGCAACGGTGTCATTAATATCTTTTTTTCCCAGGATGTGGTAAAAGTGTAAAATTTAAAATATTGGCTTACTGTGGCTTACACCACACACACGTGTGTACGTGGATGTGCGTGTGTATGTGTGTGCGTGTGTGCGCTTACCTAGTTGTACTTACCAAGTTGTGCTTGCGGGGGATTGAGATCTGGCTCTTTGGTCCCGCCTCTCAACTGTCAATCAGCGGTACAGGTTCCTGAGCCTATTGAGCTCTATCATATCTACACTAAAATCTGTGTATAGAGTCAGCCTCCACCACATCACTTCCTAACGTATTCCATTTTTTGACTACTCTGATACTACAATTCTGTCTAATGTCTTTATGGTTCATTTGGGTATTCAATTTCCACCGGTGACCTCTGGTGCGTGTGCCAATTTTGTAAATAAACTGTCTTTGTCTACCCTATCAATTACTTTGAGACTCTTGAATGTGGTGATCATGTCCCTCCCCCCCCCTAACCCTCCTGTCTTCCAGGGACGTGAGGTTTAATTCCCGTGGTCTCTCCTCATACCTCATGTCCCCATTCCCCCCAGTTCGGGCACTACTCTGGTGGCAAACCTCTGAGCCTTCTCCAATTTAGTTTTATGCTTGACGAGATATGGACTCCATGCTGGAGCTGCATACTCCAGGTTTGGTCTGACATATGTGGTATACAAGGTTTTCAATGATTCCTTACACAAGTTTCTAAAGGCCGTTCTAATGTTGGCTAACCTGGCGTATGCCGCTGATGTTATCCTCTTAATGTGGGCTTCGGGGGACAGGTCTGGCGTGATATCAACTCCTAGGTCTTTCTCTCTGATTGTAGAAGAATTTCAAATCCCAAATGATACCTTATATCTGGCCTCCTGCTCCATACACCTATTTTCATTACGTGTCATTGCGTGTGGTGCTCAACATTCCAGTAACTAACAAGTGGTATGTATACAAATAATAATAATAATAATAATAATATGTTTATTGAAGTTTAAAATATATTGGCCATCACTATTACTGAGCAACATTGCAAAGGACTTCTTTAATGCTAAACTACAAGGCGTTACTTACAACTGAGACAGAAATTCTATTGAAACCTATTGACATTAATGTTAACGTCAATGTTTTACATCGACATCGACGTTGCATTTTGACATCACTGTTGAGTTTTCCCATCAATGTTGCGTTCACATCAATGTTGCATTCTGATATGACTGTTGTATTCACATCATTGCTGGCATGGTGCTTGAAGGAGAGCACAGGCCAGGCTGTAAATGTTGGTCGATGATTCGACGAGTCCTACTGTTCCCGAACATTGTAAATTACGTAGTAGTCCATGATCATCTCCGAGTCCCTTGTCGTGAACGCTTTACACAGATATGCACGTTAGTGACCAGAATAAGGTATCAGGCGAAGGTATCAGGTGAAAGTATCAGGCCAAAATGCAAGAAGCTGGGAGATGAAGCACACACAGAGAAAAAAAAGAGGATCCGTCCACTATTGCTATTGGAGACGGATGAACCTTCTGTAATCAATGTGGAGTTTAATGGGAGTTTTCTCCGTCAATTCCACCCTCCATCTGGTAACGGATGTAGTATTGTCATTCTCCATTCATCATTTCAAGCTTCCTGTGTGGTATAAAGTTTTTGATCAGCGAAGTATTTCACGAAGGTTTATCACAGAAAACTTGTGAGACCGTCAACGAGGTATGACTTGGGCAATAATGAAGATAACACTACATATCATATTGAATGAGTCTATTATCATACAAATAACTTGGTGAATATTGAAGGTAAACGCGTACATATTTATAATTACAGCCACGATAGAATCTATTATGTAATTAGCACCTGAGATACAAAGCACATTCCTTTTCAGAGGTTGCTTGGAATTCATCCCTATTCCTCAAAACAGAACAGAACATGTCTCAATCATGTTAACATTCATGAGTTGAGAGTCGAAGCTATCAGGGGAAATACCGAAGGTAAGTACAAAACTACACCAGCAGTGGCAACAATGATGATGATATCAGCTGTTTTGGTCTCAAAGAAAATGGTGTGAGTGGAATTCCTTCGCGAATCCTACACTTTAACTGCATAAGAATGAACCTATATTAAATTTATCGTTATTATTAGTGTTCTAATTATTAGTATTATTAATATGTAAATTTAAATGCGGTACTTTATATACCGCAGCATAGACAACACACATCCGACCCTAAATATAAAAATTTAATTATAAAATATAATTAGAAATACGAGGGAAACGGAAGTAAAGTAAATTATCAGACCGGGCTTGGGAGCTAGTGTCCTACCCAGCAAGCGCACTTTTGTGCGCGCGTACACACACACACACACACACACACACACACACACACACACACACACACACACACACACACACACACACACACACACACACACACGCACAAGGGGACACAGGTGGAAACTGAGTGCCCAAATGAGCCACAGAGATATTAGAAATAACTTTTTTAGTGTCAGAGTGGTTGACAAATGGAATGCATTAGGAAGTGATGTGGTGGAGGCTGACTTCATACACAGTTTCAAGTGTAGATATGACAGAGCCCGATAGGCTCATGAATCTGTACACCTGTTGATTGACGGTTGAGAGGCGGGACCAAAGAGCCAGAGCTCAACCCCCGCAAACACAACTAGGTGAGTACAACTAGGTGAGTACACACACACACACACACAAATACCTTCTGCCCATTTTAATAAAAAAAAATTAAAACTGAACCAGATCCAAGCCGTTTCTCCAGCGCTCTGATTTAGCACGTTAAAAATACCAGAGCGAGAGATTTTTTCTGCATTTCTTTTCAATTTCTACCTCCAAAAATGGTTCCGGGCGAGCGAGTATGCAATTATAGGGAAATTAAGGGGGCTTGGGCGATGGCGATAAAGACTCTAATGCCATCAGATGAGGAGGTGGAGGCAAAAATCAAATTCAATTAAAACCGAGTCAAAGAAGTTGGTGTCAAGCCTTTTGGGAATAATTCAGCCCTCATTACTCGGTTCTGCCCTCCCTTCCCCTCCTTCCTCCCCCCACTCCTTGTCCCCTTTCCCCTCTTCCCACTTTTCCCTCCCCCACTTCCCCTTCCTCTTCCCCCTCCCCATCCTCCCTTCCTATTCCCCTCATCACTTTCCAGCTCTTCCCTCTCCCCCCCCCCCCTCCAACACCTACCACCTGTTACCCCCCAAACTTTAATCTTTCTTTCTCACTCATTTTACCACTCATCTTTTTAAGACAAAAAGAAAGTCTGGCAAACAGTATAGGATATTATGGAAGGAAACTAAGACAGTGGTGGCATTAAGGAATATAGAATCAAGAATGAGAGTAATCAAATAAGGTCAAGACAGTACTTGGATTGAGAGATTAAGGAGAAGAGGAAGAAGTATGAAGATGATAATAGAATGAAACACAGCGGAGAGAAAGGAATAACCAAAAATGAGAGAAATCAATAATTCAATTGAAAACAAGGATCGTACTATAATTTCAGGATATAATATTAATAGAAGCAAAATAGAACAATCAACCTCTTGCTCGGGTTGAGCGGAAATAACAGTGCTTCCATTTTCAAACAAATGTCGGAGAAAAAACATTACAAACTGCTCTTGAGAGCAATAAACAAAACTTGGCTCCCTTCACCGCGTTCTCATAAACCAGTTCCACACAAAATGTCACACAACATCATATTTTACATTTTTCTTTCGTGTTTTGACGATACAACTTCGTTCAGAACTTTGACTGATAATTAAGGTCGTTTATTAAACTTTGTTATGTTGGTGAGGAATGAGTAAGTGTTGTTTGGGTTACGGACTTAGGTGATTGTGCTGGGGATGTTGAGCTTTATCTCTGGGGTCCCATCTCTCAACATGTAATTAGCTGGTGTGAAGGTTCTCGAACTCCTTGGGTTAAGTGGTGTCTATATTTGAACCCAAGTGTTGAGTCTGCCTCCAAGATCATGTGTATGGATTCTGCCTCCACCACTCCACAATCCCGTGTATGGAGTCTGCTTCCATCACTTCATAATCCCGTGTATGGAGTCTGCTTCCATCACTTCACAATCCCGTGTATGGAGTCTGCTTCCATCACTCCACAATCCTGTGTATGGAGTCTGCTTCCACCACTCTACAATCCCGTGTATGGAGTCTGCTTCCATCACTCCACAATCTAGTTCATTCCATTTTTTTTACGACTACATCCTCACAGCCGCCTCCCTCCATTTGTATAGCTATGCCACCGCGTAGTGACAGAGCTTTCCTTCCCCCATACTCCATGGTGATGGTGCATCCTGTCTTCTCCATCTACATGCTTCCCCCTTCATAGTGATACCGCGCAAATGCCCCTCTGTCTTAATCGCGATAGCAACCACCTTTTCCCGTCCATCGCGATAGCAAGTAGCTAGTCCCCCCACTCCATCACGATAGCTAACCATCCTCACATTCCTCCATCGTGATAGACAACTCCTTCCATACTACTTCGCGATTCCTAGTCCCCACTCGTCCATCGCGATAGCAAACCCCTCTCCCACTCCATCGTGATAGCAACATCCCCCTCCTCACTCCCTACTCGTCCAACGCGATATCTAGCTCCTGTATCTGGCTCTGGTCCGAGCCAGATACAGAGGACATATCCTGATATTTACAATGATGTAGTTCAACTGCGGGACTCTCCGAGATGGTCCCAGAGTCAAGTGGAAACTCTTGTCCACTTATAACATTATTTCCCCCCACCTCCCTTCCAGCACCTCCTCCCCTCCCACCCTTAGAACCTCCGACGCCCCTCCACAAGCCCTATTTCTTTTCTCTCAATTTTTCCTTATCTCTCTCCTTCCTTCCTTCCTTCCGTTTCAGCGTCCGTCTCCTCCAATTATCTATTTTTTTCCTGCTTTTTTCCGACATACGATTCACAAATGTGTCTCCTTATTTTACCTCTTCACAACATTACTTCTCTCTTCGCAAAATTATTTCCATCCTTGTAGCATTGTTTTCCGTCCTAGCACGATATTCCTGCTGACACACGTCTTTCACGCTTACCACTGTTCTCCTTTTATCTTCCTCTCCTCTCCTCTTCTCCCCCACACTGACTCATTCATTAATTATTCCATCCACACTCTTCATTCATCCGCTTCAGCTTTTTTCTCCCCATCTTGCCTTCATTCTTTCTTTCTCTCTCTTCCTCCTCCACGTCTCCCTCTCTCTCTCTCTCTCTCTCTCCTTGCACGCTAATGCTTTCTCTCATTCTTTCTCTTACCATCCTGTCTTCCTCATTCGCTTTCTCTCGTTTCCCTCACTGATTCTCAACTCTCCATGACGTCTTCTTTCCCGCTTCCCTCCCTCTTCGTGTCCCTGCCAACCTCCCTCACTCCCTCTCATAATCCCCATACCTCCTTCCCTGGCGCCCCTCTCTCTCCTGTTTCTCCATCCTTCATCTCTCATCATCCCAGCCCATATAGTTATCACCATCCTCCTCCCTTTTTTTCATTCATTTCTACATTTCTATTGATGCTTTTTCCTCTATACCTTCGTATTCTTTCATCCACATTAAATGTTTATCTTTATTTCATCTTCTAACTCTCACCCTCTCCATATCCCTCGCTCCCTCTCTCCTTTGCGCTCTTACCTCTCTCTCTCTCTCTCTCTTCCTCTCATTCTCTCAATATATTCTCTCCCTCTCTCCCCATTCCAATCTCCCTCTCCCAATCTCCCCCTTTGTCTTGCCAGCTGACCACACCGTAATCTGTAAGAGAGTGTCTGTCCAAGGTTGTAGACCAGATGCTTGGGGCTAGACTCACCCAACTTTACAGGGAGAATGGTCTGGGGTACGGACGGCCTCGCCAAAATTCAAGAGGGAACAGTGCGCCATGGTCATATTCTAACCCCCAGGAATGCCTTTGGTGCAGCCCACCAGCTATACCTGACAAAATATTTGCAAAACTATGTTATAGTAATAAGAAAAATTATGCAATGATTTTCCGAAATAATGGATATATTTTCTAACCAACATACTTTGCCTGTAGTAGCATAAAACAGACGACCCTCTGACAGTTTTGAAGGCTTTCTCAAGCCCCAGCCCTTTTTAAGGGAAACTATCATATATTTTATATATTTCACATCGTTAGGTTTTTCCACTTGCGTACCACCCGCACTCCAATTGGAAGCTTTTATATTTTGATGGGAGACAGATAGTCCGTGAAATGATGCAGACAAAATGAGACAGCGAGGAAGAGACAAACATACAAACACAGGAATAGACAGAATGAGAGAGACAATGGGAAACAGACATACAGACAGTGACAGATATAAGCCTGCAGAGACCGGCTCAACCAGGGCAAAGATAAAGAAAACAATCACGAACAGACCACACAAAAGCAAGGCAGACACAGATCGGGCGAAGCCGAGTACCCCCCCCCCATTACTGTAAAGGGCCAAAAGAAGCTAACACAGACAATCGTAATGACACTCAGACATGGTATAAGACACGGGACCTCAGCTGGACATGTAAGGTTCCTGATCATATCTCAAATCTCATTACGCCATAGAGGGCTTGTGTGTGTGTGTGTGTGTGTGTGTGTGTGTGTGTGTGTGTGTAATTACCTAAGTGTAGTTACAGGATTAGAGCAATGATCGTGGTGTCCTGTCTTCCCAGTAGTTTTTGTCGAATAAGGCTTGTTATATGTGTGTGTTTGTTTTGGAAGAGGGGGAGAGAGATGATGAACATGTAGTGGTAGGGTGGAGAACACATTGTAGTTAGAGAAGAGGTTGTGGGAGTTTATCTAGAGGAGAGAACCCGAGGAAATATGATTTAGTAACCAGCCTCCTTAAATCTCAACTTAAATATAAACTATTTTTGTCAAACTACCAATATTCACTGTTGGATCCAAAAAGTTCCCGAGTGTATCCTTCATTTTGTACAGGTCAAAAAAACTAAAACTTAAGACATTCCTAGGCCAAGTATAGCACTATATACTATAGTAGGCCTAAGAGAGCATATAATAGGCCTAGGATTGCTTGGACAGGTTAGGTTCGGTTCTTGAGTTACATTTCCGATTTTTTAGCTAATTCAGTAATAACAAGCATGAACGTTTGGGGTCCAGCAGTATACATTGGTGCGTCTGGCCAAATAGTTGCTGTAAGTACTGTTCTTTTAGGAGGATGGACTCTAATTTACACACACACACACACACTTTGGTTCGGGACCAAACAGCCAAAGCTCAACCCTCACAAGCATAACTAGGTGAGCACACATAAGACACACATTCACATACCCAAAACACAAACACACACACACACACACACACACACACACACACACACACACACACACACACACACACACACACACACACACACCACAAAACACCACCGCCTCCAGCCACACGCCTCTTAACCGATAGCGCCACGCCCCCTCACGGTACCAAGACACACCCATCCTGCGCGCGCACCTTTCACTCACACACTCTTCTCTCCCTCTCACTCACTCTCTCACCCTCATCACCTTCTGGCTCAGATCTCGGCCCCTTCCTCCGCGCCTCAGAGGGACGGCAAGGTTCAATCTCCCGCCGTGTTGATTCTCCGGGTGTCAGAAAGAGGTTTGTGTGCGTACGCAAACCCTAGGTAACCGCAATTTGCTTCAGATACTCAACAAGGAGCTTTACCTTATTTCGTTTGTCATATTCTCAGACTTTTCGTTCGTGTGTTTTTCCTGCCTATAGACGTATTTTTTTCGCATTCTGGGGTGCCTACAGGAACGCATATGGGTACGGGTAGATAGAATTAGAAGTAGATGAATGGGCAAATTGACGCACGTACAGATAAATGAACGGACAAGTAGCTGCACGAACAAGTAGAAGAGTGTGCAAGTAGATGCACGTTCAGGTAGATGAACGTATGAGTAGATAGATGTTTAGAACTGATACACTGACAGGTCGATGAACATACAATGGTCCAGCTACTTGAATATGCTAGGTTATTAAACCCACTGGGACAGTGTGTGTAATTGCTTAGGTGTAATTACCTAAGTGTAGTAGTTACAGGATGAGAGCTATGCTCGTGGTGTCCCGTCTTCCCAGTACTCTTTGTCGCACAACGCTTTAAAACTACTGTGTGTGTGTGTGTGTGTGTGTGTGTGTGTGTGTGTGTGTGTGTGTGTGTGTGTGTGTGTGTGTGTGTGTGTGTGTGTGTAAGTGTGTGCGCGATGCGTGTGTGTGTGTGTGTGTACTCACCTAGTTTTACTCACCTAGTTTTACTCACTTAGTTGTGCTTGCGGGGGTTGAGCTCTGGCTCTTTGGTCCCGCCTCTCAACCGTCAATCAACAGGTGTACAGGTTCCTGAGTTTATTGGGCTCTATCATATCTACACTTGAAACTGTGTATGGAGTCAGCCTCCACCACATCACTTCCTAATGCATTCCATTTGTCAACCACTCTGACACTAAAAAAGTTCTGTGCTAGGTGAACAAAATGCCTTATGCTAACAATTTTCATCATTATTGTTAATACAATTCCTTTGTTTATAAAAAAAATTACAAAATAAAGTAAAATTGCCTAATTGTAAAGAAGATTAAACAAGTCAGTTTTACATCAATAAAGTTAAAGAATAAAAATCTTAAAATTGCAATACACAATCAGTAAACGTAAAGTGATGACCCGAACATTAATTATGCACACAACTGCGTCGAGGTCAACGGCTTATTAACCGAGGCTTCACTCTAAGTAGGACTTCAACTTCCTTGGAGCAAAAGGTCGAGATGATGACAAGGCTGCGGGTGTAGAGCTCAGTACATTGAAGCTGGTGTGAGTGAACGGGAGGTCCGCTGTTGATCACCAACTACTGAAAGCTGATGTAGTCTTGGGTCATTGCAGTGCAGTAAGACCTGCCTTAAATGTGCACAGAATTGTGGTATAACATTTTGTGATGTGCTTCCCACATACGGAGCATCAGGGCTCGAACATTCGTACACTTACTCAACACTTGACAGGGCAGGTGATTCACATTCATATGATATATCACTATATTTGAAACACAGAGTCTGTAAATTTGTACTCAATGATAAATGATCAGAATGATTCTGGAATTATGTGCCCTACAGTGTAATGTGTAACCTGTTTAATCTTGGTATTAGAAATATTTACATTACAAGGTGATCAGATGCCGAGCAAGAGGATAGGAAGGTTTCCTAAGTGATGCGAGATTGTGCGGATAAAATACCCGTCATTGCTATGCAGTGGAACCTCCATTATCTTCAGCTTCGTTTTCCAGACTCTCGGACTTAACCGCTGAAGGAACAGCCCGTCCTCCTATGGTTTCACGTCAAGAAAACGACTAATTTAAAGTGTCCTCTCCTAACCTACCATAGGACCCAGACCAGAAAACGGGACAACACGTCACTTTCGCGAACCGCTTCCATTTTCTTGTACGACACATTTTGGCCTTATGTATCGCATACGAGTGAAAAGCGACGTTCTTTGTAAGAGGACAGGTCGGAAGGAATGCATCGCTCGTTTCTACCGTCTGTCAGTAAGTGAGATTTTGATGACTTCCTTACACGACGAACTTGAGCAGAATGTCTTACTCTCTAAGAATGACTCTGCTTTGGGATGGAGAGCATCTCAAGAAGTAAGATTAACGAGAGATATTCCTGTCGTGGCAGAGAAGCATCGTGGGCATCCAGGTCACCAAGCTTGTCCGTTTTTTAGATTTTTCCCTAAGATAAGTTAATAATAAAAATGATGATAAATAATTCTGAGAACATTATTTCTTCAGGCTAGAATTAAGGAATGTTTAAAATCCAGTTTATAAATTGCCTACTGGATGTTGGTGTCGGCCCTTGAGGCCTATCAACCTCTCTGAAGGGTTATTAAGGCCACCAGCAGCTTTCTGACTAATTAGCAATTACACCTTAGTCCAAAATATAATCCAGGACTAATGTATAAACTTTTAGTATACATACATCGAGCAGAGGGATACACCTCTCTGTGTACATATTCCTTGTCTTCTGGTTCACGATGTTGGCAATGTATGCTCGTACTCTGAGGACTTTATAGCATCCAAGTGCTATATAGGCGCTCTGGCTTAGTGCTTGGTTTCAGTATGGTGGGCCATCCTGACTGCATATTCACACAGCAATCTTAGCAGCGAGCGTCGGGAGGTGTTTCCAGCAGCGGTGCGGCCTGATTACGCCGGTATTCGAGAAAAAGTGTTCCTTAGCTACTCAAGACGTCGAGTAGAGGGTTCCTGAACTACATAAGACGTCCAGTAAAGTTTTGCTTCTGGCTCCTTGCTCACACCTTGCAAGGCTGCTTCTGACTCCTGACTCACACCTTGCAAGGTTGCTACTGACTCCTTGCTCACACCTTGCAAGGCTGCTTCTGGCTCCTGGCTCACACCTTGCAAGGTTGCTTCTGGCTCCTGGCTCACACCTTGCAAGGCTGCTTCTGGCTCCTGGCTCACACCTTGCAAGGTTGCTTCTGGCTCCTTGCTCACACCTTGCAAGACTGCTTCTGGTTCCTTGCTCACACCTTGCAAGGCTGCTTCTGACTCCTGACTCACACCTTGCAAGGTTACTACTGACTCCTTGCTCACACCTTGCAAGGCTGCTTCTGACTCCTGACTCACACCTTGCAAGGTTACTACTGACTCCTTGCTCACACCTTGCAAGGCTGCTTTTGGCGAGTTGCTCACACCTCACACCAGGTGCATCTAGAGAAAGTTGCTAGGTGACTGCCAGGTGTTACCCATGCAGCGGCTGAGAGGGGTGATACCGATTTTGTCACTCTTGCCATCATAGCCGCTACCCCCTCTCCTGCTGCCATCGCTTCCATGCACCCCCTACCGCCGCCCCCGCCATCCCCCGCCACCAACACCAATGAAGAAAGATGGTCGGGGCTGAGCGAGGCGCCTCACCCCGCTGAGTTGCTCAAAGAGGTTAACCATTATTGCATTTGGGGCCCATCAGTATTCAAGCTTACTCACTGGTGATTACTCAGTCTTTGATATTCCCGATCCTGGGCCCGACTCGCCGTCCCGTATTCCTTAGTGGTCTCTCCCGACGGAGTTCGACGCCGACGGGGCCGGGATTCGACCCTGGGACTCCGGGTCGCAAGGGCGAGAGAGCCGAGTGCGAGGGTGAAAATCAAAGCGGAGCGGCGGCCGGGTTAGACAATAATCGGATTGTGCGTGTAACGATCTATGTAAACAGAGCGGTCCCTTGCCGCCACCAACCACCCTGACACACGCACACACACGCACACACGCACGCACTCACCGGCACAGATACACTCATACCCACACACACTTAATTACACCCCCAACATACACACACTATAAAGCTTTAAATATAAATCTGGTAATATAAATGTGGAAACCGAGTCATGGCATTGAACTTAAAAATGTTTGGATGACGAGGCCAGGAGCTAACGGTCGACCCTGCAAACAAAACTAGGTGAGTACACGCACACAAGCAAGTACAATTTGTTGCATTCACACACACGTATGAACGCAGCAACGCACGCAATCTCTCACAGACATTCAAGATTGATTAACAAATAGATTAGCTTATATGAGAGCTGTCTGTGAAATTTCTCCCTCCCACCCTCTCTCCTTCCTTCTCTCCCTCCCACCCTCTCTCCTTCCTTCTCTCCCTCCCACCCTCTCTCCCTCCCAACTTCTCTCCCTCCCACTCTCTCTCCTTCCTTCTCTCCATCCCACCCTCTCTCCTTCCTCTCCCTCCCACCTTCTCTCCCTCCCACCCTCTCTCTCTCCTTCCTTCTCTCCTTCCTTCTCTCCTTCCTTCTCTCCCTCCCTTCCTTTTTCCCTGTTACACAAAGAGCACACACACAGCATGAGCAAAGAACTACACAAATTACAGGCAGTAAAAACTGACGAGTAGTGGCAGAGTACTGTACAATATGACACAGGTTTTGGGGAGCAAAAGTAACGGAACTCGAAGAATGACAGCAGAAAGAACTAGCTGTTGAGGGCTGTGTGAGAGTAACAAGGAAGGCAGGAAGACAGGGCTGCCCTCTCCTGTAACTGCTCTCCCCAGTTACAGGGGTGGGCAGTTAGTAGCAAGGGAGGGCAGGCAGTTACAAAGTGTGTCAGACAGTAACGAGGGGTGGCCAGGTAGTAACAAGTGGAGCGGGCAGTGACAACGATTAAGGCAGACAGCAACAAGGGAGGCCTTGAGAGAGGACCTGCCCAGAACTACCAAAAGTGTTAGTCCTGTACAAAGCACGAAGGGACTTGCTGGTAGCGTACAGGCTCGTTGAAAACGTACAACACCACAGTTTTGAATCCAAAAATCAGCACGGTTTCAGCAATAACAAAATTAAGCTTCATAAACTTATTAAAAGTCCTGCAATAAGATGACACAAATCGGGCGAGAGGGGATGGATAGACTGCATATTCCTCAACTGTCAGAGAACATTAGATACTGATCAAGTTAGAGAAACAAGCTGGTGTATTTGGACGAGTGCTCAAGTGACTGAAGGAGTACCAATCAGGAGGGAAACAACGGGTTACAGTGAAAGGGGATACATCAGAGTGGAGGGTTCCACAAGAAGAGTGAAGAGGCTCTACAGGGAGAACGAGGACCCCACAGAGAGGACGAGGGCCCCACAGGGAGGGTGAAGGCCCCATAAGGAGGGCGTGGGCCCCACAGTGAGGGCGAGGGGACCCACAGGGAGGGCGAGGGGCCCCTCAAGGAGGGCAAGGACCCCACAGTGAGGGCGAGGGGCCCCACAGGGAGGACAAGGGCCCCACAGGGAGGGCGAGGGCCCCACAGGGAGGGTGAGGGCTACACAGGGCATGGGAGGAGAGGTCGCTGCAGGAACATAAATAATGCAGAGGTTCATCAAGTCTCTGATGGAGTACGCCGGAGGCTCCCCGAGCGTAAATACTCACTAATTACTAGATGTAGGCTGCCCCGCCCCGCCCCGCCCCGCCAGACCTCGCCTCGCCTCGCCTTTCCCCGACCCGCCCCGCCAGAACTCTTCTCCCCGCCCCGCCAGACCTCGCCTCTCCCCGTCTCATCCCATATGACTCTTCTCTACCCGCCCCGCCCCGCCCCGCCATAACATGACATATTTCGCCGTTCTTCCAGACCACATCGTGTTCTGACCTCGCACCGAATCAAACAGGTCCAGGACACGTTCAGAACCCTTCCAGGACCGGTTTGAGCTCATCTTCCAAGTCTAGAAGTAAACTGCATCTTTAACGTCATCTAAGTTAACAGACCGTCCTCGCCCGTCCTTGAGTAAGCCACATTTTCCTTTTCCTAAATTATACGTCAGCTGCCCCACCTTGGCAGCCACCCCGGCAAATGACTTCCCTCTCCGCCTAATATTTCCACAATACCCCGGTCCACTACCACTCCGCTTAATACCCAGTGCCCAGTACCCTTCCTCCGTTTAGAAAACTCCGCGCGCCCCTGGGTCCAATACCCCTTCCCCCTGCCCAATACCCTACTAGCCCAATACCCCGCGGGCTCTTCCAACGGAGGAGGAACTATTTTTGTTCGTCCTTTAACCCCTCACTTCCCTACCCTTCCTCTCCCTTTACAGCGACCATACCTATACCACCATACATGTACATCAACCCTATCTATAACCATATCTACGCCCCCTCCCCCCCCCCCTTTCCCCCCTTCCCCTGTATCAACACAACCCAGCTGACCAATCAGAGGCATGAAGGGCCAGCTCACTACCCTCCAAGTCAACCTCAGTGGATCCAGAGATACACCTTTGGTGCCTTGTCACCACCCTGGTTATTACTAAAGGTAGAGTACAGGTGAGAGTAGGGAGGAGGGAAAGAGAGGCGTATGGGAGAGGGATGAAGTGGTGGGGGAGGAGAAGGTAGAGGGAAAGAGAACAGTGGGGGATTTGGGGAGAAGGAAGAGAAAGGAGGTGGGTGATGGAGGAGAGTGGGGAAAAGGGGAAAGTGATGTGTTCTTCAGTTCGTCACTCACGTTCTAATCCTTCCCTCTCCTCCCCTCTTTTCAAAATCTCTTCCTCACTGCCTTCCATTCTTACCCCTCCCCTTTCTTCCTTTCCTTCCTTCCCTTCTATCACGTTACCTTCCTTATTCTTTCTCCTCCACACTATAATAATAATAATAATAATAATAATAATAATAATAATAATAATAATAATAATAATAATAATAATAACAGGTTCAGTAAAGCAATATAAACAATAATAATATAATGCCTTATTATTAATACGTATTACTGGTTTATAAGTAAATATCCTGGAGGGTGTGGGCCGCCTGCCGCGACACAGCACCTGACCAGCAGACACAGTGTAACATGGGGGTGGGAGAAGTGGGAGAAGAGAGAGGGGGGGAACAAGAAAGGGAGAGTGAGGGGTGATAAAGAAAGGGGATGGAGAGAGTGCGGGTTGAGAGGGAAGAATGCGGAAGAGAGAGAAGGGTAGAGTGGGGAGAGAGAAGAGTAGGGGA